>NW_019260263.1:363880-394832 GCF_002742605.1 Olea europaea var. sylvestris
TTTATTTCCCTAATTTTTTTTTCCTAAAAGAAGGAAGTATAAAATGATAAACTCAACCCTAGCCCCCATAATTTGCCTACACGCACGACCCCCTCTCTTCCTCTCGACCCCATTCCCTATAAACATTAATAAATAATTTTCTCTCAAGAAGAATGCTGAAATTAAGCCTAGAATGTGAGTTCAGGAGCTTTTTTTTCAAGAATTTGCAAGCAAAGTCGTAAGACCGTACGCGAAAGTTGGGATACTTATCCAATTTACCATCTCAACAATTGACATAAGTGTGAAAGTGTTGGAAAATTACATCGATAATTGTACATAATATATTCATAAAAACATACCGTTAATTTGCTTGAAATCGAAATATAACGAGATAGGATTTGAGAAGACAAAATAAGAATTTATCGAATCCGAATACCTGAATATGGATTCTTCCCTTTCAACTCACGGTCAAAAGCAAGTAATTCTTTGGATCAAATCTTTTGGCCGAGGCAAGTGATGAACACTTTGTTCTTAAGATGAATTTGTCCCGCATCGGTGCTAACGGTTATCCAACAATTATCTCCCAAGATACAACGACCACGTCAAGCCATAGAAGCACTCCAAATGACTTCAACCAACGAACTCGAACAGAATTCCCTCTCTACCATAACCATGACTTTGATGCAAATATTTTATGCAAAACCAAAGTGTAAATTGGAATGGAATGATATGATATCTATGACTTTTCTTGAATGAATGAAATTCAAACATATGGGGTCTATATATAGTGATTGGAAATGTTTGTCAAAAGATATAACCATACCAAGAGACACATCCTTGAAATTCATAATTATTGAAAATTAATCATACTAATACCAAGAGTCATAACCCTCCATATAAAAAGACACATATTTTCGTCCATATTTTTTTAGAATATTCCACAATATTCTATACAATTTTCCAATAATTTCAAGTATTAAGTGGCTTTATATTTGGCTTAATTTCTCATTCACCAAATTAAGAATTCCACTTAAATAATTATGTAAAATTAATCACAACCAATTTTAGATACAAAATTTCAACAATCCCCCACATGAATGAAAATTAATGCAAACGTCTATGCAGACACTGGTAGAGAGAGAGCGGGAAAGCAATGCATCAGGTAAGGTAGCTTCTGGTTTTGAACCTTCCTTAGTGAAATACAATCGGATTTACTAGCTAATTGTTGAACGCGATGTTCTTGAACCATCAACCGTTGGTGTAAACCAAGACAACAGTAGTCACACAATGTCTCCCATAAACCGTTCATGGTTCTCACGACTTGGTTTATTTTGACCCTGAACCCATCTTCATTCTGTAAGTATTTAGAGAATTCAAGCCTTGAATAATTCTCACTAAAGCGGCCCCACTTCACATTTATATAGATGATCTCCTATTAAGAGTATTCGGGCCTACTTCACTTCACTTAATCAATATATAGGAATCATTAACAGTTTATCTTAACCTCTAACCACTCTATAGAAAGCGCTTTATTATCTTAGAAATGAGTTAGGAAATTAGTTTCCTAAGTGCTTCACGGAATCCTCATAACTTAGTTGTCCCTTTGAACCAAGATCTTGGGATCTCCAGTCAACATGGTAGGGTTACCATCATAAGGATTCTTACTCAGTAGGCTTAATCTCATTCCCTTCGATATGCACTATACTTGATCTCTTGGTAAACATATATAAATGGATCCACAAGTTCATACCAATGAGATCAATTGTTTATGGTATTATGTCTACGACATACATGTCTAGACTTACCATTATATGTGACTTAGTATCTTTTCAAATTTAGCTAGCCAACAATCGATTCATTTAGTAGATACACATTGTCACCAACTAAGAAATCCTCTCATGAAACTACATGCTTCTCATTAGCTTTATCAAAGCTTTATCAATTCCAAACAACAATGTTGGAGGATTTCTAACAAATTGTTACACTAGTCAATCATATTTACTAGTGGATTTCATACATGGGCATTCAATATCATCATTAAAGTGTTGCAATGCATTCGAACTTTATGAATATTCTCAAATATTCCAATTGTTCTTGTATATCCAAACAACCGTCATGATCGGCTTTCATCCCATTTTATCCACTTTAGGGCTTTCATCCCATTTCATCGACTTTAGACTTAGTGTATATCATCGTATCACAATATCCTTTCAATATCGTAGGATATCTTGTGAAATGTAATACATAGGTCATGGTATATTTCAAATACCTAAGGACCCTTATCAATGTCACCCAATAATCATGGCCTGAATTACTCGTGAATCTACTAAATTTATTTACAGCAAAAACATTATCAGATCGAGTACAATTTTTAATATACATTATAATGCCAATTACTTGTGAATTTCTCAGTTGTGACACGCTTTCACTCTTATTTTGACCAAGTGTAGATTTGTGTCCATAGGGTTTTTGCCGAACTTTCCTCTAATACTTCAATTTTTTTTTCTTAACATAATGAGACTAAGAAAGTACAATTCCTTCTAATGTTCTAGAGATTTTTATCTCTAATATTACATTTGTCACACCCACGTCTTTCATGTCGTAATGCTTCGTAAGTATTTCCTTGGCGTTTAGCACCATTTCGTGACTATTGCCTATTATCAACATATTGTTTATATATAGACACACAATAGGCATCTGGTGTATTTTCCATGTATACACCCTTGTCACATTCATTTATTTTGAACTCGTTTGACAATATTATTTTGTTAAACTTTTTAGTGTCATTGCTTAGGAGCTTATTTCAATCCGTATAAAGACTCAACAAGTTTGCAAACTTTGTGGCTTTCACTTGGAGACACCTCCAGGTTGCTCCATGTATATCTCTTCTTTTAACTCACCATTTAGGAATTCCGTTTTCACATCCATTTAGTGAATCTCAAGATTATGTATTGTCGCGGTTGCAATTAATAACATTATCGAAGTGATTCTAGTCATGGGTGAGTAGGTAAAGAAGTCAAAATCCTTCTTTCTGTCTATATCCTTTAGCAATCAATCTAACCTTATATTTATCAATGGATCCATCAGATGTTAATCCATTTTCACCCTAAAGGCTTATTTTTGGGAGGTATATCTACAAATTCCCATGTATGAATTTGCATTTTGGAATCTATCTCACTATTGATTGCTTCCTTCTAATGCGGTGCTTCCGAAATAAACATTGCTTCTTCAGAAGTCTTTGGGTCATTTTCTATCATATATGTTAGAAAATTCGGACCAAACAAAGTGGACATTCTAACCCTCTTACTATGCCTTGGTTTATCCTCATTTGAAGATCCATTTATAGTTTCATATGTTCTGTTATTCAAACTTTTTTGTTATTCAAACTTACATTTTCCTTATCTTTGCAAGGAAACTCATTCTCAAAGAATATCACATTCCTTGACTCAATTATGGTACTCTCGTGTACATCCGATTTGAGTACGAGAAAACGATATGCACTACTATTATTGGCGTATCCAATAAATATGCAATCAATCGTTTTGGGATCAATCTTTATTTGTTTAGGCTTAGGAACCTCAACCTTTGCCAAACACTCCCACACTTTTAAGTGTTGGTAGGAAGGAGAATGACATTTTCATAACTCATACGAAGTCTTTTCCATTTTCTTGAGAGGTACAAGAGGTTGCCCCCACAATTCCTAAATTAGAAATATATGTGCAAGTAGTAGTATTTCATCCACACCTCTTGAACTTTTCACATAAGTTCTCAAGCATTTATGATAACCCCCAGATTTTTTTGAATTACTCTTGAACTTAGAGTTTATCAACTCTTTCATAGTTCAATCCGTTTATTACTTAGATAATATTCTAATCGAGTGTTTCGTGAAAGTCTAAGTATTTTCAAAATGGTGGTCGTCGATTCACACAAATGAAAATTCATTTTCCATTCAAAATTGTACTTCAATCAATGTCATCACATAGACCAACAATGCTTTCAAAGCATAAACCAATTTAATTGGTTCCACAATTGAAGTCAAATTCAACAGTTAAGAAGACTAAGCATCTTCAACCATGTGCGACTTTCATATTTGTGACATCTCACAAATAATATTATTCACGTCAAATAATAAGGCACATATTCATCTTATTCACAATTTTCAAATTTGAATGAATTAATCAACTATCGGTTGGAAATTTGTGTTTTAAAAGTCACAACCTTACAAAAGGGCATACCTCTTGGAATTAATCCTAGAATATTTCATAATATTCTTCATAATTTTTGCATAACATAGTTTTTATCCTTTACAAATGAATGTCATTTTACAATCATTATTTTTAAGGATATCCGACACCACCGCCAACTGTAGACACTATTTGTATTCTATAAAATATTTTCACATCCCAATAATTGGGCAAGCAATTTTCACTTTAAAATAATTAGAATAAAACCACATTTTGTCACACTCTTATGCGACTATAATTTTGCATAAGTTATCTCATTTAATTTTATAGAATTAATTGAGGCTATCATCATTAATCAAAGTTAGTATAATTTTCAAACTAAAATCCATGGACATATACCGGATTTACAACTTCATACCGTATATGTCACTTATCGGATTAACGCATACCGTATATACAACTTACCGTATATGCGATCTATTGTATTTGCTACTCTCAGTATTTGCAGCCTATCGTATTTACTGCTTAATGCTTACCGTATTTGTAGCCTACTGTATCTGTTTACCGTATTTGCAGCTTACTGTATATGCATATACCGAATTTGCATATACTGACCAAAGTCTATTTGAAACCCAAACTCTTGTATGGATTCGCCAAATGAATTCACTATTTGGAATTCATGTTTATACAAATGACATTATAATGTCACTTTCCATATCCGCTTTTGTATTTTATTCCAATGAAAATTAATCAAAAGTCACCACAAACTATTTTTCATTGCATTTAAAATGAAAAGTTACACGTATTCCATAATTTCAATGTTAATAGGTCAGAATTTAATCTCCAACATAAATTGCATTGAACATATATTTAATAAATCTTTATATCACATGCAATAATTTGGAGTCCCTCCCACTTCCAAATTAATTCATGATACGTGTATAATTTCATAACAGTTACAACATGATTAAATTCACAATTAAAATTCTTGGACATAATCCGGTTCGAACATGTTTTCTCAATCAAGCAATTTCCACTTAAAAGGCATAATCATGAAGGTTCATATAGGGATCCTTACATGACCAACGATTAGAGCATTTTTCTCCTTCTATCCATTCGATGTTTGGCTTGAACTAGTCTCAATGCCCAGAAATTTATCACATTCAAAGTGAAGAAAGAATAACAACGAATATAGGAATGTCAATGTTCTGTGCCATAGCCATATTGGCAATCAACAAGAATTGTCATTACCACAATTAATTAAATAATGGCTGACACCGGCATCATGTAATTCCACACCAATTTGGAGATGAAAGATAGTCACCTATTTTGAGACTTGTTTCCACGTGCAAATGCATATGCGGCATGTTTTCATACCATTTTAATGAAATTGACATAACTCTCTATTCAATGGCATCCATGCTTTCAACCATATTCATGATACCAAACATTCAGAACGGTCAATGGAAGAAAATATGAATTTCCAATAAAATTATGTAGTGAACTGAATAAAATTTGAGGAATTTAATGATTTTTGCATTAAAACCATTAATCTTAAATATAGAAGAACACTTTGAATTAAAAGGTACCAACAAACGAAATTGGCAAATGAAACTGCCAACTATGGACGAATTCAACGGCAATTGGTAAGAAGGATTTTATCCATTAGCCACTATTTTTTACTTCATCTACCAACAAATTAATATAAAACATGGCTTTTTTTTCTTTGTATAAATATCAGTAGGCTATTAAATTGAGACAGTTACATCATCAAGGAACACAACGGCTGGTGTATTAAACTCACAATTTTTCATCTTAATTTAATTAGTACGATTATACTTCCATTCAAACGTTACAGTTTCGCACTGTCATTGCATGTTTCACACGTTTGTTGTAGAATATGCACAAGATTAATTACTAGTTTCATCCTGTAAAGTGCCACTACTTTCCAATAATATAAAATTCACTATGAATACAAAATTCATCTTAAGATTGTTGGAGAATTACATTGATAATTGTGCATAATATATTCATAAAAAAAATACCGTTAATTTGCGTGAAATCGAAATTTAACGAGATAGGATTTGAGAAGACAAAATAAGAATTTATCAAATCCTTATACCTAAATATGGATTCTTCCCTTCCAACTCATGATCAAAAGCAAGTAATTCTTTGGATCAAACATTTTGGCGAGGCAAGTGTTGGGCACTTTGTCTTTAAGATGAATTTGCCCCGCATCGATGTTAACGGTTATCCAGCAATCATCTCTCAAGATACAACGATCACGTCGAGCCATTGGAGCACTCCAAATGACTTCGAACAACGAACTCGAACAGAATTTCCTCTTTACCATATCCATGACCATGACTTTGATGCAAATATTTTATTTAAGACCAAAATGTAAATTGGAATGGAATGATATAGTATCTATAACTTTTCTTGAATGAATGAAATTCAAACATATGGGGTCTATATATAGTTATTGGAAATGTTTGTCAAAAGACGCAACCATACCAAGAGACACATCCTTGAAATTCATAATTGTTGGAAATTAATCATACTCATACAAAGAGTCATGATCCTCCATATGAAAAGACACATATTTTCATCCATATTTTTCTAGAATATTTCACAATATTCTATTTAATTTTCCAATAATTTCAAGTATTAAGCGGCTTTATATTTTGCTTAATTTCTCATTCACCAAATTAAGAATTCTACTTAAATAATTATGTAAAATTGGTCACAACCAATTTTAGATACAAAATTCCAACAGAAAGCACTTTAATGAACGAGATTTGAGAATCTAGACGACTAGGAACAAGTTATTTACTCTTGAAGGTCAAAGCGAGTCCTTTATTCTGAATTTGTTAACTCATAATGAATCAAAATCTCCTCAAGTAGGATTCGAACCTATGACTGTACATGGTAGGGTTCTATTTTTCTTTTAGTGGGAGTTCTGAGTGTTGGTTTATATGATTATATTCTTTTCTCAAAAAATTACAATGTAGGAATACTAAGTGTATGACAAAATCCCTTCTTATGGTTGTTAATTTTTCTGGAATATTTCATGCTAGAAGAATATTTTATGGCCATCTGAATTAGAAAGAAATATAACCAATTTCGTTATATAAGAAAGAAGAAAGAAAGAATTTTATTTAATCTTTCATGGTTGAACATAAGAATAAAAAATCTTTGTTCAATCTCTCATGGTTGGAATTAAGAAGAAAGAATTGGGGTCGTTGATCCGTTGAGCTTATCTGAATAAAAAGTGCGGTATGATTTCTTAGATCAATTTCAGTTTTAGTTTGGGATTGCACATAGAATTAATGGTATCACCATTAAATTTTTCCAAAAACTCAACTTTCCCCATTTTTCCTATAGATTATAACTGGTCGTGGATGGAGACATGGCAGTCAAATGATTAACCATGGGATATTAGATGCTTTAAAACCCGAAAATTTGCATTTTGATAAGTTTTTATATTTTGTAACCTTGCTGAAATTTTGGGGTTTTGAATGTTTTTATGGATTTCTATGTTATGTTTGTTTGTGGACATGTTTTAGTGTTTTGGAGACAAGAAATTAATCTATTTCATGTTATATGATGCACTTATTGACAATAGAATAAAGCAGCGAAATAGTCCGATCAATAGCATGCAGGTTGTAGCGAAAATTAACCCCTCAATATCTTCAATTGTGCAGTCTGGGTTCACTTTAAACCAACAACAATTAAACATCAACCACTTGATTTCTCGACCCAAATCCAAACCTCACCTGTGATTGCATAATAACATTACTCACAAAGGATTATATGATGGCTGCAATATCAAAAAGGGAGAGAAGACGATGGAATAAACCAAGCAAAGCCCTCAATTGCACAACATGGTTACCTCTTTTCTCTCTATTGCTCACACACTTTTCACGGACAAAGGAAACTAAAATATATAGATTAGAGATAGGTTTAAGTTTCGGCTAAAACTTCAATTAAGCAACAAACAAATTGGGCCAAGACAAACAACAAGGTTAGTTTAACCAACGGTAAAGTAGGCTAACTCATAAAGGGTCGTCCAACCAATCAACAGACCACGAGCGACACAAGTTAATGGTTGCTTCCAGTGGCTCTAATTTATTTTCGGGTCGAATCGATCAATATGGTGTTTATATAATTATTACAATACATCTTAACATAATCACCCTAAAATTTGTTGGGTATCAAATCCAACAAATTTCCACCTTGATACATGCTAACAACACCAACTTTATACTTACCAATCAAAGTAACCAAATAAATTGAAATTAGGGTGTGTTTGATAGGGCCAATTCCATGGAAAATGAAATTCTACCCAAATTGTAGTGTTTGATAGCACACTTTTTTCATGGAATTCATTTTTTTTATTGTCTTGGAAGTTGTTCTTTTCTTGGTTTTCCACCCTACTTTGACCTTTTTTTTTCTTTTTTTGTAATGGAAATAAATTCTAAGAATCATTGTAAAAAAATATTTCCCTTTAACTAACAATTTTCATGTAAAACAAAGATAAACGAATAACAAAAGATAGATGATTTTCTTGATTTTTTTTGTTGGCAATGGAAACAAATTTCATACCCAATACTAATAAATTTTATCCCTTTAATTGACAATTTTCATATAAAACAAAGTCAAACAAACATCAAAAAATACTTTTATTTCAATATTTTCCACGTAAAAAATTATATCAATCAAACACAATAATTTACAATTCCCAGAAAAATAATTTCTAAGTAATTCAATTCCCTGAAATTTGTTTTCAATTCAATTTAATTTCATCTTTTCAATCAAACGGACCCTTACAATTTTTAACTTGTGTTTTGAACCCGAAACACAAAACATACTTGCTACATGTACTTAATAAGACCTAAGGTCAAGAAAACTCAAGTAGAAACATATAATCACAATAATCAATCAAGAGCATAGAAAGCATGTGATGAAGATATAACCCAAGATAATACACAGATCTTTTCTTACATGTTCACCAAGCAAAGAGCATTAGACCAGCACCAAGTTAATCAAGTAAGATGGCCAATATATATGACCAATACACGAATGACCCTATGAAAATATTTTACCACAATTATCCTATTCCATTCAATGTATTTCGTACCTCAAGAACACGTATCTCCTCTTATTGTCAACCATGCTCACTAGATTACTTCTCATGCCTAAATAGTAAACCATAACAAATTCTAAGTTCGTGGGATGTTCTTCTATCAGTACCTAGCCTCTCTCAATTTAGGTAGGTAATGGGTCTCCACCTAATAGAGGTAGTATGAGTGTCACCCTCTCACTCCACCCGATCAAGATTCTCATTGATAGAGGATTCTTAACATTTAATCACCTCTTCACTCATAATCTAACTGTCATATCCACACCTCACGTATATATCTCCAATGTACCCTCATGAATCGATGTTCCATATTACTAACTGATATACTTACTCTTAATGCACCTACTAAAATAAGAACACACCCAATGCCAATCTTCACAATAGTAATCACAACCACTATGCATGCAAATACACACATCAAACATATTGTAATATAACATAGAACAATGCAACATAACTAAACAATCATTCATAAAAAAAGGATTTCACATACATGCAGAAGCAATAATCAAGTTTACTATAAATAAACCTCAAACGGTTCATAACTAGATCTAGTGGCAACATTCGCCACACATCTTGCCCAGAGCCGGTCTTGTGATTTTCGGGGCCCGAGGCAAACTCCAAAAATTAGGCCCCCCCAAGATGAGCGAAAATGCAAAATTCAACAGTGTATTATGCAACATAGAGCTCCAAACTCATATTTAGGAGGCATGGTGTATGAGTTTATATCTAATGCCCAATGATTAACCTAAAAAACAATTACAAAATATCTTAATCATCTCGTATTTAATGTTTTCAATATAATTACTACGTGTGCATGTGTAATTGATCCTACAGTAACAAATCATATAAGCCGACCGTACCACAATTATATAAGCTGACAAGGCTTGAAACATTTTCGATTTATTCAATAACAAGTTAGAGCAAAGCCATCACTTACCTCAGAAATAGAATTTCGATGAAAATTATGAAATAACACCCTCGAGAATGCCACCATCATAACTCACAAGTTTGAAATAAAAATTTGGCATCAACCAATAATACAAATATACAATTTTATTGCATTAATCTATTCAACAATTATTAGTCAAATAACTAAAAAAAATGCATGAAATTCATACGCATTTAATTTTCTTTAAGATGAAACACAAAAAGTGGGCAATATGTGAAGCACACATCACCGGCACAAATCAAAATCCATCACTACATGCAAATCTCCACATCCTAACATCTTTAATGGAATCAAGAAAACCCCAAAACAATAGATTCACATCCTAACATCCATTTACTGAAAAAATAAAAAATCACCCTACCAAAAGGCACAAAAATAGTAATAAAATTTCGAGTGCGCCACCATATTTCAGAATTTCAGGCATGGGTTCATCTCAGAACCAAAAAATACAACTACAAGATTCATAAAATTTAATGATTATGTAGAAATTCACTGAAAAAATCGAATTCAATGTTTACCAAAATCAGAATTACCTGTAAAATAATGAACTCGATGAAGAGAACAAGAATTCAGCTGGGTTTCAAACATTCTCCAAAAAGATGAAAATTTTCGGGAAAAAACAACAAGCCTAGGTCCTAGAGCGTTTGTTTTTTCATTGGATTCAAGAACTATTCAAGACCCAAGTAAATGAAACCAGATTTTCCCTTTTCTTTCTTTATTAAAAAAAAAAAAAAGAAAGGCCAAAAATAGGCCCTGGCCGGTTTTGGGCCTGAGGCGGAGGCCTCATCTGCCTCGGCACAAGACCGGCCTTGATCTTGCCTTATCTTTTTGTTTATTATTCTCCTTAGGATATCCTCTTATAAAGTGTCCAAATTTTATAAAAATTATAACATCTTTACCTTTCACTTCCGATTTAGTCCTATCCCAAATTCGGCCTTTCAACTTTTGTTGTCAAATCGAAAAAAAAAATTCCATTAAAAACATCTAACTCAAAACGCATTGTCATCTTATAAAAAGGAACAAAATATAGAATGCAAACAGGCAATAACCACAAGCAAAGTACACGTACAAATGACAGAGAATAGTCAATCAAACTTCCTCAAACTTCCTAAGGTCCCAAGTAATACTGAGGGCAAAAAACATGACAACAAAATCAACCAAAAAAATGTAAAGCACGCTCACAAAGAATTTAAGACAGGAGTTAGCAAATAATAACCTAGATCTAGCAATAGATAATAGTTATCACAAACGGTAACCCCAAACCTAATGTCATTCCACACAATGACCTCTAATGTGAAAATTAAAAGGCTACTCCGTACGATAGCATTAACTGGAATAATAAAAAAGGAAAGAACATGATACCGAGTGGACCAAACTCTCGATGCATAAATTCAATGAGAGACATGAACTTTATAGCTTTAGAGCCATCACTATTCGTCCTAAAGCTTCCAGCAACTGTAGTAACCAATTAAGCAAAATTTAAAACCCAATCGTCTAAGGAAAAATGATCCATTATCAAAATATTGCCCAAAACTAAAAATGAACACCATCACAGTACTATCAGGAATGTTGTCTTTAGATCTTCTGGTTGAAAAGTTGCACACTTGCCTTCACACGTCGATTCAGACTATATATGTGGGCCTTATGCGCTGTCTTTTGTTACGGTCCACGTACCATAGAACTGGCTTCGCCTCATCATCTGAAGTCAAAATATGCCCTATGTTTTACCACTAGGTCTCTAGATTGTCCAAAAGTTCGCGGTTGAAGGTCCGGTTAGTTTGATTTTCAATTGCTTTTTCAGATTTCTGCTTCTTCTTCTGTACAAATCCATTTTCTACCTGGTTTCTGCCCAGAATTCACCTACTTCTTTGCTATGCTACAAATCACTATAGTGGAAATTAACACATCAAAATCTTCAATCATACAATTTGGACTCAGTTTAATCAACCACCAACCACTTGATTTCTCAACCCAAATTTAAACCTCACTTATGGTTGCCCAATAACATTATCCACAAAGAATAATATGGGGGCTACAATATTTAACAAAGTTATAGAAGAAGAAAGAAGGCACCAAGCAAAACTCTCAATTGCAAAACACAGCTGCCTTTTTTCTCTCTATTGCACACACATTTTTCGCAGATAAAGGGGGCTTAAATATATAGGTTAGGGATAAGTTCAAGTCTAGACTAAAGCTTCAATTAGGCTACAAATAAATTGGGCCAAGACAAACAAAAAGGTGAGCTAGCAAACGAAAGGTAAAGTAGGCTAACTCATAGAGGGTCATCCAGCCAATGAATGTGTAACATCCCTAAAATTAAATCCCTAACTTTGGAGATATTATCATTTAACATTCTCTTAAAATCATAAATGCGGAAGCGATTAAATATATATATATAAACCATATTAGTGCTGAGTCCATAACACCACAAGCCGTCATATTGAATCATCGTGCCTTCATCATCTGAAAATGAGGGAGAGATAGGGATGAGCTAAAGCTCAATAAGCAAACGCCATGTTCATGATGCATACTGATTATATACATATGCATTACTTTAAAACGAAATACATTTCTCAACATGTATTCCCAATCTTTCATTTCTTTAAAAACATTAACGTCGTGAGCTCACTTGATATATCACGTATAACCAATTAGAATGCAGTGGGCCATGTTATTTGGAACTCAATCAAATTCTATAGGTAGTATCGCAAAGCGGTTAACATTAACATTGAATATTCATCATTCATCATTGAACATTGGTCGGGTGTGCCAGTCCCCCATGTCCCATTTTCCACTCATATCTTTATAACATAGACATACATCTCGTAACAAATTAGTAAAATGCAATAAAATATTTCGTAATATTTTCATAAGTTTTCTTTTGATAACAAAATAAAATATAAAAGTAATATGTTTTTTATTTCCATTATAGACTTCAATGCACACATGCTTCTTACTCGAAATGCATACAATTATATAATTAAGCAAGCAATTTTAATATGACATGAAAGGCATACACATTAGCCTTAATTTGACATGTTATATACCATTTAAGGACACGGTTTAACATTTACATTTTAAGTTCTATTTAATGCAATATAGTTTTAAACCAATTAATATACAATCGAAAATTCGTACTATAATTCAATAAAATCGTGCATACATAAAATACAATATATACATATATAAATCTTATGTCAAAAATAAACTCATTTGTACATCTTCAAAATAAAATCATGGCAATAGTGTAAGTACCAAGAGAACCAACATAGCAAACCTTGTAAGTTTTTAAGACAATTAAATAGATATATATATTATTCTAAGAATTAATACTTAACTGAATATAGATAAGATTTTCAGAATTTTGAAAATTATGTACCTAAGACATATATAATCAAATCCTAAATAAGTAAAAGCACATTATCATTTGTTTTTACAATATTTAGAAAGTATGAATTTTCGCAAACAATTTCTTTTCTAGTTATAATCATTAATCAACATGAAAATTGTAATTAACATATATAATTCAATATATGTCACATATCGTACCTATAGATTACCCCTTTTTTCCAAAATGATATAAAAATACTCAAAAATTAAGGAGCACGCTTTGAACTTTAAGCATCAGTAAAATCATTTTCATGTTGAAGCGATTTGTTGGAAACATAAAGGAGGGAACTAGAGAGATTGAATGACGATGAAAAATCGATGTTTAAAGATAAACATATTAAAAGAGAATAGACGATTCATTTTATTTATTCATCTTTCACCATTAAAAATGTGTGACCACTAAGAAAAGTTAAGGAGATAGAAAGGCTCAAACATTAACATAGACAACATGTCCAAAATTCTTATGTAAATAAATTATGACAAATTAACGCTATTAATATTACATTGAAAGTTAAAGGAAATTTTCAAGTTTTAAGTACTAACATAGAAAATAGTTTTCTAGAAAATAACATGGCACACACATCTTTCCTCCTTTTTTTTTCCCCTAATATATTTATATATATATGGAAGTGGGCCATACAGGTTAAAGAAATGGGCAAAGTCCAATGAGGCCCAATATGAAATATGTATAACAATAGTCCCCAAGTCTGAGTCGTATATTTATATATGGATCAGACTTTGAAATATAAGCTGTCAAATAAACAATGCCACGTCGACCAATGTGGGACCCCTTCCATCACGCGTATGCCATGTAATTTTTGAATATAACAATAGTCCCCCAAGTTTGAGTCGTATTATTTATATGCAGGTCAAACTTCGAAATATAAGCTTTCATGCAAACAAGATCTTATAGATTGCCTCAGAAATATGGGTAGCTGCAATAAGTGAGGATTTACGAGCTACCTCGAAAATGCGTGTGGGTCAGAATAAGCGAGGACTTACGAATTGTCTCGAAAGATAGATACTGCAAATATTTTGTCGAAATTTCGACAAAATCTCGCCTGTAACCTGGACTAAACCAACCTGTAATACAATACAATATATTCACAGCACATACACCAAATAAATTTGGGGTCCATTTACCCTTTCAAATGCTCATAACTATAAAGTACATAATGACATCACATTTCTCCAAGATATGTGCAGAGAGTCTGTCATGTATTACAGTAAATCATGTGCTCGCACAACTCAGTGTATTAATAGTGCTATAGTGAAGCAAGTAACATTACGTTGACGATAAAATGAAAATGATGATAACATAGCATACATGCCGGTTGTAATGAAAATAATGTATGATATGATAGCAGTGATATGACATTCATGCTTGGAAGCAGTAATATGATGTGTACGCTAGCAGTAATATGCAGTGACGCTAAGATACTTGTATCACAATATAATCTCCCAAGTCGGAGTCGTATTATTTATATGCGGGTCGAACTTCGAGATATACTGAATATATAAATCGCTATGAGAAGCTAATGTAGAGACGATGCTCTGAATATAAGTAACAGAGGCAATGCTCTGAGATAATGCTCTGAATGTAAGTAGTAGAGGTGATGCTCTGAATGTAAGTAACAGAGACGATACTCTGGATGCAGAGGCGAGCCTAATGTATGAGGCAATGCCATGTAGAAAGGCGAGTCTGTTGGATGAGGCGGCATCGTAAGAGAGGTGAGCCGCTGGATAAGGCGATGCTATAAAGAGAGGTGAACTTGTTGGATGAGGCGACATCCTGAAGAGAGGTGAGCCTGCTAATGAGGCGATGCTATAAAGAAAGGTGAACTTGTTGGATGAGGTGACATCCTGAAGAGAGGCGATGCTATAAAGAGAAGCAAACCTATTAGATGAGGTGATGCTCTGAAGAGAGGCGAGCTTGTTGGATATGGATGAGGCGACACCATGAGAGAGGTGAGGCTGTTGGATAAGGCGACGCCATGAAAAGAGGCGAGCTTGTTGGATGTGGATGAGGTGACATCGCGAGAGAGGCTAGCCTGATAGAGGAGGCTAATGGGCTCACCATAGAACAGATTAACTTAAGTAATTTACAGTACATGAACATGTTATATAAATAATTATCCGACGAAAACTATGGGCTCGCCGTAGACAAAATACTTAACCAATTTGCAGTATATGAGCTTAACATATAAATAATGATCCGAAGAGAAATATGGGCTCGCTATATACAAATTACTTAACCAATTTGCAGTATATGAGCTTATCATATAAATAATGATTTAGAGAAGAACTATGGGCTCACCATAGACAAATTGATTAAGTAATTTGCAGTATACGAACTCATCATATAAATAATAACTTGGAGAAGCTATAGACTCACCACAGACAAATTACTTAACCAATTTGGAGTATATGAGCTTATCATATAAATAATGATTCGAGAAGAACTATGGGCTCGCCATAGACAAATTGACTTAAGTAATTTACAGTATATAAACTCATCATAAAAATAATAACTTGGAGAAGCTATGGGCTCACCATAGACAAATTACTTAACCAATTTGCAGTAAATGAGCTTATCATATAAATAATAACTTGGAGAGGCTATGGGCTTGCCATAGACAAATTTCTTAACCAATTTGCAGTACATGAGCTTATCATATAAATAATGATCCGAGGAGACCTATGGACTCACCATAGACAAATTGACTTAAGTAATTTGCAATATATGAACTCATCATATAAATAATAACTTGGAGAGGCTATGAGCTCGCCATAGACAAAGTACCCAACTAATTTACTGTATATGAGCTTGTCATATAAACGCCTGGTGTATTGTCGAACATCGGAGTCTTATAAGCTGACCTCGGATAGACGAGAGCTTAGAGCTAAGCGCAACGATAGTGAGGTGAGGAATAATCTCGTTGAGGCAAGGACAAGCACTTGGCGAGGCGAGGATAGGCATCCCGCGAATAACTGTCGAACTATTGGAGCTTCACAAGTTGGCCTTAGATGGATGAGGACTTAGAGC
Source organism: Olea europaea var. sylvestris (assembly GCF_002742605.1). Lineage (NCBI taxonomy): Eukaryota > Viridiplantae > Streptophyta > Magnoliopsida > Lamiales > Oleaceae > Olea > Olea europaea. The sequence continues at coordinate 380,575 of NW_019260263.1, forward strand.
TAAGCTCAACGATAGTGAGAGGCGAGGAATAACATCTCATGAAACCAGGGATAAACATCTGGCGAAGCAAGGAATGGAGATCCCGCGAATAACTCTCAAACTATCGGAGTCTTATAAGGGGCCTCGGACAAATGAGGTATTACAGCTAAGCTCGATGATAGTAAGGTGAAGAATAATCTCGTCAGCCAGAGATAAGCACCTGGCGAGGTGGGGAATAGGCATCTCGCGAATAACTGTCGAACTATTGGAGCTTCATAAGCTGGCCTGAGATGGACGAGGACTTAGAGCTAAGCTCAACGATAGTGAGAGGCGAGGAATACACATCTCGCGAAACTAGGGATAAACATTTGGCGAAGCAGGGAATGGAGATCCCATGAATAACTCTCAAACTATCGGAGTCTTATAAGTGGCATTGGACAAATGAGGTCTTATAGCTAAGCTCGACGATAGTGAGGTGCGGAATAATCTCACCGAGCCATGGATAAGCATCTGGCAAGGCAGGAATAGGCATCCCACGAATAACTCTCAAACTATCGGAGTCTTATAAGTGGCCTCGGACAAATGAGGTCTTACAGCTAAGCTCGACGATAGTGAGAAACGAGGAATAAGCATCTCGCGAAGCTAGTAATAAGCATCTGGCGAGATAGGGAATAGGCATCCCGCGAATAACTCTCAAACTATCGAAATCTTATAAGCAGCATCAAACAAATGAAGTCTTAGAACTAAGCTCGACGATAGTGAGGTGAGGAATAATCTCACCGAGCCAGGAATAAGCATCTGGCGAGGCGTGGAATAGGTATCCCGCGAATAACTCTCAAACTATTGGAGTCTTATAAGCGGCCTAGGACAAATGAGTTCTTACTGCTAAGCTCAACAATAGTGAGAAACGAGGAATAAGCATCTCGCGAAGCTAGTGATAAGCATCTGGCGAGACGGGGAATAGGCATCCCGCGAATAACTCTCAAACTATCAGAGTCTTATAAGCAGCCTCGGACAAATGAGGTCTTACAGTTAAGCTCGATGATAGTGAGGTGAGGAATAATCTCACCAAGCCAAGGATAAGGATCTAGCGAGGCAGGGAATAGGCATCCCACGAATAACTCTCAAACTATTGGAGTCTTTTAATCGGCCTCAGACAAATGAGGTCTTATAGCTAAGCTCGACGACAGTGAAAAGCGAGGAATAAGCATCTCACGAAGCTCGTGATAAGCATCGGGGAATAGGCATCCCGCGAGTAAGTATCAAAGAATCGGATCTTCATAAGCTGGCCTCAGATGGACGAGGACTTAGAGCTAAACTCGACTATAGTGAAGGGCGAGGAATACACATCTCGCGAAGCTAGGAAAGGCTCCTTTTTCAAGGGCAAACACATATGGCGATCTGCCTCTTCCTTTTTCAATGAACAAGGATCCCAAAAGATGTGCCTCTTCCTTTGTTCAAGGAACGGGGACTTCAAGAATATTGCCCCTTCCTTTATTCAAGGAACGAGGTCTCCAAAAATATTGCCTCTTCCTTTATTCAAGGAACGAGGTCTCCAAAATGATGCTTTGATGATAAGATATCCACGAGCAAGCTTCGATAAGAGAGAACTCATGGGCTCGCCTTTCATAATGAGATAATCACAAGCTAGCCTTGGTGAGTGAAGGCTCGCCTTATAATATGCGAGGTCGTAGAGCTTGCCTTGAACAATAGAATCTATATTTTCCATCTCAGTATATCATGCTCGAACCATGCTCCAGATCTTGATAATAATTTCAAAGAAATCCAAGAAAATAATAAATGCGTATTTTCACATCAGTTGACTCCCAAGAATGTTACGTTAAACATTTGCTATTTGGTTTAATTAATGCTCAATAACCATGAAACTCGATAAATTCCCAGTGTGCCAGATTAAGATTTGTTATTTAATCACCAAGCAAATCATATGAAATTGTGGTACTCAGAAGTTAACAATCAGGAAATAATTTGTTTTTATTATTATTATTATTATTTTAATATAGGCATCTCAAGCACCAGAAATTAATAGCATGTAAAACATATTTTGATAGCATACACATCTAAATTCCATATTTAAATTCTTGTGAGCAATTAGATCACGTAAGTACCCTATTAAACTTTCCAGAACTTAATGTGTCGAATTTTCTTCTCAAGCTCATCAGCAATACAACCAAACTAAATTTAACCTGCTATTCCAATTGGCTTCTAAATCTAATTGCAGACTTAGTGTCATTATTCAATATACAACTACTTAAAAAACCTGGAGAAGTCCACTACCATTGATGGCAAAAGCTCATGTGAACTTAATCCTATAATGCAACAGGACATGTCAATTTTGTGATCATTTGTGCTTGTTAAGAGTAACAACTCAATGCGTTAATTCATCACTTTTCTTTTTGAAAGTTGGAATTCCAGATAGTAGCTATTGAGAGTCGAAGAAGCAAAGGGTGGAAACTATAATTAAAAAGATTGCTTCCCTTTTCATGTGCTATATTTTTGCTGACTGCATCAATAGCCATGGCTGGAGATTGGCGGCAGATTATTTCAGGTTCGCCATTTAATCAAACAGTTGGAGGTAATGTGGAGATAACAGAAGAAGCCAAAATATCAGAGAAGGATTAGCACCCAAACTGATGATAACCACTTCAAAACAAATTGATGCTCGAGCTCTTCAAACATACTTGAAATTATTTGAAGCACCAAACTAGCTTTGCTTGCCAATAGAGAATAACAAATGGAGCTTTAAAAGGTTAGAATTGACCTCGTTTTCTCCATATTGCAGTGAATAGAAGTCATCAAATGAGCCAGCTATGAAGCCATATAATTTTACCTGGTGCTTGCCCAAAGAGACAAATAAAAGCAGCACACTTAACAAGTCTCTAATGGGAGACAACCTATAGTGGCCCAAAAGAATAAGGAACAAATGTCCACCTTGAAGGACACAAGCTGGAAAATTGTAAGGCCCATAATAAAATATCAAGCCCATATTTTGTAGAGAAGATCCATCAAATGAGTTAGCTGCCCCGCCCGAAATATGTCGATACATTTGGACGGCAGGAAAGGCCAGCAAAGGTACCACTTATTTTGCCAAAAAGCCTATTACATAGCCAGCAAAAATCTGCAAAAGATTGAAATTGACAACCCACCCACTTGAAAAACAGGCCAATGCCACTCTTTTACCCATCACCAATTAATATGGGCAAAACACGCCAACCTATAGTGGTGTTGCGGGATGTCACTAGCACCGGTGGATGCCTCAACGGCCTTCACCGAAGTTGGGAAATTGTCATGCATTATTGTAGCCATAGAGAAGATTTCTGAGTTGAACATTCTGTCAAACAATGATGTGCAACTTTATAGTTGTGGGAATTTCTTTGCAAGAAGCACTTCTCAACGGAAACGGTGGAAAATTAGTGTTGCCATGAGGATGGCTTGTTTTACTCTTTTAGGCCAAGTGCCACTTACCAATCTGCATAAGCTTCTATAGAAAAAAGTAAACTCCTTTCAACATGGGCAACTGTAGAAAATTGCTCAGTTACCGTGAGACTGATATCTTCTATTGCTTTTCTTTCTTGCAATTAATTTCGACTTGAAATTCCTTTCTTTTTGGAGAAGGGCTTTGTTGGCAGAGGCTCCATTTGTTTAGTTTAGATGAGAAGGGAGCTGAAGTAATTGATTTAAAGATAAATCCTTTGAAATTTTCTTTGTACAGGGAAGTAAAAGTAGATTATCGATTCAAACAAGGTTTTTCCATTTCCGTTTCAAACCATATGATGATGGAACGTTGGGTGGATGCTGATTTTCTCTTCTTAATGGCAGTTGCCATAGGTTCTTTTTTCAACTTGGGCCCTAGAAACTCTTCCAAGAAAAATTTGCCTTCGATTTTGCAAACTATTTTTTCCCTTCCAGTGGCAATTTTTTCTTCACTTTTGGAGGCTGGCCTCTGTTTTTGGGTAGAGAAATTGCTCTTTTCGATTACTGCTTTTTTCTTCTTTTCTTGGTTGATGCTGTCTTTGCCATTTTTTCAGTAGAGAAACTGCCCCAGAAAACCATATATTCGGGTTGCCTGGTATAACATAGTTAGTACTGTATTACCACAAACAGCGTTAATCTGTTGACCACAAAAAATGTGACAACAAAATCCCGACCTTGTTCCTTCCAAACCTGCGCACGGAACATCCCGTTAGGATGCAAAGGCCGTCGATCGAGAAAAATGTCAGGGGACCGTTTGCACTCTGACGGTCAAGTCAACGGCCAGACAAAAAGAAAATAAAGAGTGCTGAGACGGGAGAGGGAATTTGGTTCGGGTTTTAGAACGTACTTGTTGTGAAGTGAACCCATATATATAAATGGCAGTGGGCCAACCGGGTTAAAGAAATGGGCCAAGTCCAATGAGGCCCAATATGAAATATGTATAACATAAAATAATTAGGACAACAGAAAATTTAAGTCTCGCCAATGAAAGGAAACGCATGCATAAATCAACATTCAGTAGATAAAATAATTACTTAAGATCATTTTAGAAATCAGTAAGCTATCTATCATTCACATCACATAGAAGAAAATAAGGACATAAAGACTTAGTCTACTATCATTAATTATCAATTAACAAATAAATTATAATAATAACATTGATAATAATGTATTTTGCATGCATCACAGCAAAATAACTAATAATTTGGACACTTGACATAGTCGGAGAATCTTAGGACCATCAACTGCTACGATCAACATTAGTTTAGAACAAGATTCACAGTCAAACGAAAACTATATAAATATATGACATTTTCTTTTTGTGACAATCAATTGGGACATGATACCTTGATGGCACGTCTATCTCTAATATGATATCGAAGATACGAAAGTCTAGTATTACAAGATTTGTTAATTAATCTTTCTGCTTATCTCCATTGATAAATATCTCGACATCTAATTTGAGTTCATCTACAACTTTAAATGATGTTGACACCTTACAAGTGCACCCAAGTATATGCGGTTTCACTAAATTATTGATAAATGTGTTGACTAATAAATACACACATGACAATATAGTCATATGTTTCATATTGTCCCAGTGATATTATTTGATAATGAATTAAGAGAACCAATTACATCATCTACTTTTCCATTGACCAAGTTAAAGGTATCTCTTGCATACTCACTTTCAACATGACTAAACTTATGTTGCTAATGCATCAAAAATACATCAATTAATGATAATCAATTAAAAGCACAATAAAAATTAAACCTTACCAGATGATTGTGAGATGACCTCTTGTGGCGGGACTTAGTACATTTTCTTTAATTAAAATAGTTGAAAAAATTTCTTTAAAAATCTCTACAAAATTGATTTTATAACTCTGCGCTCTGATACCAAACTGTAACACCCCAAAATTAAATACCTAATTTTAGAGATATTATCATTTAAAATTCTCTTAAAATCATAAATGCGGAAGCGATTAAATTTTTCTTCTACTTAATAACTATCAATGACTTCATTTATATATATATATATATATAAAAAAAAAAACATTATATATTTGTACTTAATAAAATATAAGACGATTAAATTAAAACTTAAGTTTATTTCAAAGCGAAATCAAATCTAAACTAAATTGGTACTGAGTCCATGACACCGCAAGCCATTATCTCGAATCATCTTACCTTCATAATCTGAAAATGGGAAGGAATAACGTGGGATGAGCTAACACTCAATAAGCAAACCCCATGCACATGATGCATACCGATGATATGCAAATATATTACTTTAAAACGAAATGTATATGTTAATATGTATTCCAATTCTTTCATTTCTTTAAAAACATTAACATCGTGAGCTCACTGATGTATCGCCTGTAACCAATCAGAATGCATTAGGCCATGTTATTTGGAACTTGATCGAATTATAATGGTAGCACCACAAAGCAGTTAAAATTAACATTGAACGTTCATCATTAAACATTGGTCGGGTACGCCGGTCTCTCATGCCCCATTTCCCACTCACACCTTAATAGCCTAGACATACATCTCGTAACAAAAACATTCAGGATACATATCTTTAAACATTCATTGAGTCATGACATTTGAAAACATTTTATTCGTTGAAACTTTATGTATGATTATGGATGCATTGACGTGTATGAGTATGCATGAAACATTCATGACATAAAATGTAATAGATAAATATCATGTTCACATAATAGCAAATTTATGTAACACATTCATGCATTTAATAAAATCAATGTCATGAAGACAAGAAGAGGTTTACTTACCTTAAAACCTTAACAATTTAATTTTTCAAATGACAAGTGGAGATGTCCCAAGCCACCCACGAATTCAATGTAACAAGAGCCATTAATTTAAAACTTCCACATACTAATTATTTATTCTAATTTAAACCACTCTAATACAACTAGACCTAGTTATTACACTATCTATTAATATTTATAAGGATGTTCTTATTGTAAACACACATAAAACTAAGAGAAATTAATATGAAATGACAAAACTTGTATTGCCTTAATGGTATAAAACTTGTATTAATGTGGAAACAAAAAAATGGGGAAGTCAGACCGTAGAATTTGGAATTACACTAACATTTGGCACCATTTTTCTTTTGAAGTTACAAACAATTAAATTATATCAACCCATGGTCATGTTTGCATAGCTAAATTATTTTAAAATAATGGACAATGCATAAACTCAAATGAATAGAGGGCATGTTTGGTAAATTTTATAAAATTTATTGGTAAGTATTAAAAACCAATAATGTTGACAAGCCCACGCATGAGCCAAGAGATTCTATTTGACATATTTTAACACAACCATATCAATTATATCATTAAATCTTGGCAAATGAAATATAAGGATTTCTACATTGACAAGGTTATTTTAAAATGAAGTTGGTATAAATCAAAGTTTGAGAATGATACAGCGACAACTAATTTATAACACTTATAGTATTATAACCATTGTTATCTAAATTATGATTAAAGAAAAAGGAAAAGGGATGAAAGCATAAAAATATATAGACACACAAGCATATCGACATTTTATATGCACGTGTGAGTGAAATCTGTAACATACCACTATACGCATGATTCAATAAAAGATGTCACGATCTCATTATGTCATTAAACATAAATAGAATCACAAGATGATGATGATGATGATGATGATGATGATGATGATAATAATAATAATAATAATAATAATATTATTAGAGAGAGAGAGAGAGTAATCACCTTAGTATCTTGGGCACAAGAGGCTGATGACGTCATAAGTGAAACAGAATAAGAGCGAAGCATTACTTTGATGTTGAACATTATTTTCCTTGGGGCATAAAAAATGATTTTTCTTTTATAGGGAAGAAGATAAGTAATTTAAGTAAAAATCTTGGTTTCTAAGTTTATAATAGATAATTAGCATAATTTTTGCTAATTAATAAATTAACAAATTCATTAAGTTGACTCGTGGGTTGGTTCCATTCCTTTTATACCGTCCAGATATAAATCCAATCAAAATACTGAGAATAAATTTTAAATTTAAGAAAAGATATAAATGTTGCTAATGTCAAGTCTATAAATACAATTTATTTATTTGCGATCTATAACATTATAAGCATATTATGAAACAAATATCATTCAATACATCATTATGTTTACTTGAGTTATAAGCATATTATAATTAATTTTAATTGATAAGGCAATCGTCTAAGGCATTCAAGGTAAATTCCATTGCAAAATATAAGGTAAGCCTAATGAGTATCCTGCCCTTGAGATTTGGAATCATGCAGATTGGATAACCATGGAGTTATGTGTGTTTTTAGTGAAAAGCCTAGTGCTAGACACGAAACTATTTTTATGCACTTTAGGAATTTATTTGAGGCCTTTCATTGAATCAATGAATTCGTGAATTTTTAGTATTTGTTACGGTAATATATCATGAGTTTACCGTCTAAATGTTACAAGTTATTATGATTGTTATTATGAGGTGGTTGTAAAATCATGACAATAATGAAATAAATAAGAATATCAAAATTTACGTGGAAACACAAGATGGGAAACAACCACAAGCAAAGGAAAAGGATTTCACTATAATCAATAATGAATGCATTCACAATATCGAATTATCAATACTCTCAATTGAAATCTAAACTCTTTAGCTCTCAAGATGACGTTGAATGTAATGTGGAGATACAACAATATGGAATATATAAAGGAGCCTTTTTTTTTGGAGTTCTAGATGAAGAAGAAACTTAAAGTTTGGAAAAAAATCAGATTCCAAACGTTAAAGTGGCACCTCTGCACTACCTTTGCACCATCCTGGTGCAACGCATGGCGCCAGACATCCCAGGTCTATCCACGCTGACGCCCCTTCACAAGTTTTTTTTATAGGCACCCTAGCGCTACAACCATTTGCGTCGGGACACCCACTTTTTGCATTAATTTGTTTCTTCCAATGATTTTTTCACCATCCCAAGGCCCTTTTTCAAATCAAACTCTCAATCTTTAATGAAATTTGATCTATATCAATTTGAACTCCCAAAACAAAATCTACTTGAACTTCTTTTATTCAACCAAACACCAAATCACCTGAAATTTGGGTCACACCACAACAAATCTCCACCTCTTCCAAACTAGCCCTATGGGTTAATCAATGACAAACATCAAGTTCTATCAATGGTCAAACTTAACAATGAAAAGCAGGTTTGTCATCATATCAGCGAGATTATCCTTGGTATCAACCTTATTCACTACAATATCACCACGAGCAATCGTATTAAGTACAAAATGATACTCACATCAATGTACTTAGTCCTCTCGTAAAACACACAAGCTCTAGAGTATGATGAAGAAGTAAAATTTTTTACACACAATAGAAAAAAATTAATAATAAAAGGAGTCATGCGTAAATTTGTGGTTTGTGGAGAGTAGAGTTTGCATTTATATACTGTCATACTAATGCTATTATTATGGATTAAAGGTAAGTGAACTGGTCGGCTGAGTCAGGTAGATATAATGGGGGGATTTTGCTTTGGGTTAGATAGAAAAGTAATGTAAAGCCCAATAATCAATTTAATTGTGTTTTTTTTTTTGCTCTTTTTTTTTTTTTAGTGGGTAATCGGTTTGGTTTCGGTTCGACGGCTAAATACCATACCTGCACTGCCACGAACCGGTTTATTAAAATCAAAACCATAACCGCCCCATTGCACCATCGTTTCGATTTTTTTGCCCCATTCGGTTCGGTTAACTGCGATTTTCGATTTTGACGGTTCAAATTGCCATCCCTATTTCTGTGCGGTAAAATGAGAATTTTTTCTTTCATATGATATATAAAGGTAACCATTTGTATTCTTATCTATCACTGAAACGTCAAAAGTCAAGTTTGAATATTCAACTTGTAAGTTAATATAATATTTATTTCCATCAGCCACGTCTCATCACTTTGACGGTTGGTTGTCAAATTCAAAACAAAATTTATGAATTATTGATTATCTAAACTAAATGAATGATTTATGTTTAATGTATTTATATTAAATTATAAAACCATTTCAAATTCCAAAGTGCATGTACTGAAATGAGGATATTTAGGCTTAGTTAAACATACACGTTTCCCTCACAATCATATATCACATATTTCTAGAAAAATCATTATATATATATATTGAAATATAACACTTTTCTTTTTACTGGAATTAATCAGATATACCTAGTTTAAAATCATTTTTTCTTGAGCCCAATTTATTTCATTTAGTACCAGCTACATAACAAGTATAATATTGATATATTTTATAAATTTTCTATAATCTTTAAATAATCGACCCTAGATAANTTTGTTAAAATTTTGTATTTCAAAATTTTTTAAAATTTTATTTAAACGCTTGTTTCCCATATTTTGAGTGTTATCAGAATTTTAATCAAAACACTCAAAACGTCAAAAATGTGTTTTCAGTTTTACGTTTTAAGTTTATCATTGTTTTCGAAAATGCATTTTTTTTAAATGTTAGATAAAACATGTTTTCAATTTTTTGCAAAACTGAAAACGGCTTCAAAACAACAAACTAAATGCACTCTTAATTTCACGTTTAGATTATTAATTTAACATTATAATAAGTTCATTTATTGCGCACGATATTCCATTATAACAAGGTCATTTATTGAGCACGATATTTCAACAAACCCATTACAAGAACAAAAGAATTCCAAGTGAGCGAAGAAAAGATGAATTCCACATTAGGCCGTGGTAGGTTTGGACTATGCTAACATGTTTTACTAGAATCGAGTAACACCAATAAACAAAAGAATCTTATACACAAAACATGTCACAATTTAAGCCATTTTACATAATCCAGGGCACACACTAAATCGTAGTACTTCCTCATTAAGAAGTTTGTGAGGCTAACATAGGATACACAGCCAAGCTGATGAGTGAAAGTGCCATAAGAAGTAAGAACCCAAGGAAGGGGGCAAGGTCCTCTTCGAATGAAGTTGGTCATTCAAATAGCTCAATATGGCCTCGACCCTCTGGTTATTCCTTGACGAACTCATTCAATCCCTATTGTTATGACTCCTAGGGGTAGTCGATCAATTCTGGCTCTTTCTACTGCTTGAGCTTATGTTTTGCCAAGGGTTAAATCGCGTTGTTGTTGCCTGTACAACCACTCATCACCTACTAGCTAATTAGACGCAAGCCAAAGAAATTTCTCCCAAATAAAAATTAATATATCAGAGGCATGGGCATTCTTCAAATCCATGTAGAAATTCCATTGTTATTATCACTACTAGTTACATGGGTGGAGGTACAGCCCAGCACTGCCCCTAGCCCATATAAAAGCTTAAGAGTAAATTGTAGAATTTTGGTAGCCCGACACTGCCCTCAGTCCAAATAAAAACCTAAGAAGAAGTTGTAGAATTTTGGCCCAAATATTATCATTAACCCAACTCTAGTTTTTAGTTTGAATCTCAACCCAAGTCCAGTGTTCAATTATTCAACTTGTATTAAAGATACTACAAGGCAAAAAAAAAAAAAAAAAACAAGAAGAAGAAGACATCTTTGTGTTGATTTTGTTCGAAAGACACTTCTTATTCTGATGGCCCACTTAGATTTATTGGATTTGTTGCTAAAATATCGTTATTAAATCTTATTAATTATTCATTTCATTACATTCATGAAATGTGAATATTTTATTGTCAATTTAGATATTCAATTTAATGCATGTTTAACTAAAATTTAATTATAATTACTAAGTAAATTTTATTTTAGATAATTTACATTGATTAGATCTAAAAGTGAATTATTTATTTTAATAGTTAGAGACACTACATATTTTTTTAAATTTAAAAGTAATTAATTTTTTTTAAAATTTCTACATATGTTTTCACTTATTACTTATTCATACTTGTAAAAAAATTACTTATTTTAACCATAAAATAGATATTATGGTCAAAATAAATAACTTATTATAGATTTGATATTGACAGTTAAAAAGAATATTTGTTAAAACTTATTTATTTATAAAGTAATCTATATATGAGTATATTCTAGAAACTGAGCAAAAAATAGACGTGAATTAAATTTCATTTCTTTGACCCTTGAACTTTTTAGTTGATTTATTTTATTTTAATTTTTGGTTGAGATTCTTCACTCACTTTGAAATGTGTTGATATAGAAGATCGATGAACACGTCAAATAACATATTGAGACAGTAACATGTGGATTATAGTGATATATAATTGATTGTGTGTTTCGATCAAACTTTCAATTTTAACAAATGAATTATAGTGATATATAATTAATTGGGTGTTTCAATCAAAATTTCAGTTATTTGGAAAGACTGACTGTCAAAATTTCTAAAAAAGTACTCATTAAGTAATGTTTTAATTTTTCATTGGTGAATATGTATTTTTGCTTATTTCTATCATGATTCGGTCAGTTTATATTTTTTAAGATAAGTGCCAATTTTCTATTTGGTAAAAAAATACGAAGATTTAGTGGAATATCTTAATGTAAGACATCTAATTTTTTTTTTTTTAATTTCATTGAGTGTCGTATACTTTTTATCGTGAATGTCATGAGAATAACCTCCGAAACTCAATTTTTTGTGGTGTAAGTTATTCAAAATTTACTAAATTTTAGCACATCCTAACATTATTGTCTGGCTCCATCCCTGATAGGCTCACCACGGCGCCATGACGCCCACTTTTGGATTTGTTTCTTCCAATGATCTTTTAACAATCCCAAAGTTATTTTCCAAATCAAACTTTCAATCCTTGATAAAATTTGATCTATATCAATTAGGACTCCCAAAATCAAATCTGCTTAGACTTCCTTTATTCAATCAACCATCAAATCAAATGGAATTTGGGTTATATCATAACAACCATTAAGGCCTTAGAAGTTCTTACAAATAAAACTGAAACTGTGTTGTTTAGATAACTGTTTTAATGAACAATTTCTGACAGGATGATGCCCATATTGAATGAGCGTGAATATAAAATTTTAATAAGTTGTTCGTGGATGAGTTATGTGTCCGCCATAAAAATATAAATTTTATATTTTATCGTGATAGTTCGGAGTGAAATAATTGTAGAGGAACTCTGCAGCAGGATTGATCAGTGAATCCGGTTTCATACCTTAGGTTTAATATTAAAACTTCAGATATTTTTAAATTAATGGTCATACATAATAAACTTTACATGTTATATTCTGTGATTCCGTGTGTCAATCAACTTGAAAGATATTTCTATTTCCATCGAAATGTCTACGAGTTTAGTTTTATTATAGAATAAATTATTTAATGTTTATGAATTTCCTTCCAATAAAGAAAAAAAATAAAAAAATAAAAATAAAAATAAAAATAAAAATAAAAATAAAACAGAGGAGACATTTTGATGTTAGGGTGGTAAAGCATCTAAGCAACTTACACATGATGCGTTTAGTTCCGTGTTATTTATTTTATCCACTTGAGTTTTAACTAAAAGTGCGTTCAGGGTTCCTCCTGAAACTCAGAGCGTTACAACGTGATATCAAAGCAAGTGTTTTTGTCGGCTTCGCAAACTTAATATTTACATGCTAAGAACTTATCCAAAATAATCTTCTTTTGACTGATGTTATCCGTGAATAAACATATGGTTTTACTTCTCTATGGGTGATTGAAACTATATCTGAAATAACTAGGTATGTAATCCTAAATCTTAGAAACGACTGTGTCTATTTGTCTTGTTCACATTCAATTCACGTACAATTTATACCGATAATTGACTTCACTATTGGAGTATCAACAGTCGTCAGTTCTTTTTTTGAAACAACAATCTTGTTGTCTAACTATTCATGTTCAAGTGTGCAAGTAACATATAGGTGAACAGTGGGACAACAAGATATCTATTGACATTGAGGAAGTAGAGATTTTCAAGTTCAATCTCCACCTTTGAGTGTAAAGTGATAAATGCCATCCTCTACAGTATTAAGAAATAGTGTGGCAAAATAGAATAGTTGAGATTATGTGTTGTAAACAGTACGTATGATGTTTCTTTTGGAGAAAGTTTACACTTCATCTCTTATAAATGAATACATGCATGTGTGTGTGTGTCTTTGGTAGGTCAACTAAATCCTATGAAACAGATGCACGTGGGTTTTATCTCCCTCCAGATTGGATGAGTTGTAAATGGACTCAAGAATATCCAAGTGGAGATCACAACATTAATATAAAATTGCTTATTATAATATGGCATCTTACAACAATTATTTTGTGTTGAAATTCTTAGTGCTTGGAAAAATCCTTCTTTAAGTATGAGATTCTTTCAAAATTCTTAAGAAAGTAAGTAACTAAACCCAAGTTTTTATTAATTTTTATATTTTAAATTTTGGCCATAATATATTCATTAGAGAATATAATGATCATGAGAACTTTATTGTTTGCAATGGCTATTGCCACGGTGGGCGGATCCAAGATTGAATCCAAGATCGGGTTATAAAATTTCAAATCGGACTAATATATAAAAAAATGTATATAAAAAACTTACACATAAAAAACTATTTTTACCAAAAAAAAAAAGAATAAAAATAAAAAATAAAAAAATATTCTGGGCTTTTTGGGGACTACAGCCCAGCTTAATCACCCCTTACGTTCGCCCTCGGTGCATCTATAATTGGTAATGCTAGTAATTTTCACATTGCTCTTACAGATAAAATCTTCATAGTTGAGTTTATTTCATCACAAGTTCAATTTAATGTGTGGGGGGGGGGGGGGGGGAACATTT
>NW_019260263.1:394855-417211 GCF_002742605.1 Olea europaea var. sylvestris
TGGGGGGGGGGGGGGGGGGGAATACCTTTTTTAGTGTTTTATTTGGCCACTTGAATTGATGCCAATTGCAACTTGTGAAAGATTATGATTAGATATTATTTAAATGATGCCCAAACAAAGTTATTTAAACAACTTTTAACTTAATTAATCCCGTTCACTAGACCTTACTTTGTGGAGTAATGATAAGTTGTCATATTATTTATGCAATTATTGAATGTGAAATTGGATTATTACAACATTCATGGATTAGATCTTTTGACCTTTGTATTAAAGTAATGCAAATTGGGATTTTTTTTAATTTTTTAGTAAATTTAAAAGTCATATAATTTGGTATAGTGATTGTAATGTAGTAGGCAAGTTTTGAATGAATCATTACATTCGACATCATAGTCCCACTTGGATTAGTTGTCAACAATCAATACTAGAAAATAATTATCAAGTTGATGGGGATATGGGATTGGATTTGGAGCCTTGTTGCAAAATTTAACTAATTAAAAGGGTATAAGTTGTAAATAAAGTAAAACAAAGAATTAAAGATAGAGAATATGACTTTTCAATTTGCCCCTTTATTCAAAAATTATTCGTGATAACCAGAAAGTTTCGTCCACAAAAAAATAAAATATAAGTATAATGAAAATGAAAAATATGTTATGTTGTTCCATCTAAATGTTTCTTTGATTGTCTTTTCACTTAATATTGAAATGTGAACATAAGATCTTGTTTGCAATTGAAATGGTTTTAACAGACTACACTTCAAAATGACGTCACAATTGACAAGACGCCTTCTCATTTGCCAATAAGAATTTACAGGTCGAAGTGTAAAAACAATAAAATTAATGGAAAGACAATCAAAGACTTAAGGACCTCAACCTTTGCCACATTTTAATTGTACTAAACGGCCTCAACTTTTGCAGTACATTTTAATTGTACTTAAGGACCTCAACCTTCGCTCTTTGTAACATCTATGTTCCAATTTTTTCTTTGAATCTTAATTTTCAACCTTCCACTAATTAGAAGATATCATCTTTGATGATGACATTTTGTTTGTGCTTTGAAATTATAGAGAAATATTTTATCGCAATTTAGCATTTATTATTTTTTTTAAGAAAAATATGATGAAAAAAACGTCATTTCACAGCTTCCCAATGGAGGTTTGGGTCGGAAACCATCATCAGAGATGATATATACTTATTAATGAAAAGTTGAAGATAATAAAATATTGGGAGAAAAAAAAAGCTAAGGACATAAATATTACAATGAGCAAAGATGAAGGACCTAAAATGTAATTAAAAGTTGATCCAACTAATTAAAGTTAGAGAGGTGTATTCAATTGGGATTTTTGAAAACTTTGATGGACTTTTTTTAAGTGATGACTTTTGAGAATTTCGTAGATCTTTTAAAGATTTATATGGAATTAATGGAAGTCTTTCGTAGACTTCTATGGATTTTCATTTTAAAATTTTATAGACTTTTGTGGAATTCAAAAGACTTTTGAAAGCTTTCATTTGAAATAGAATTCACGTGGATTTGGTGTGAGATTCTCAATGTTAGTTCCCATAATTCCCTTTTTCCTTCTCCTTCTTCTCATATAATTAAAAAAAAATTGAAAAAATAAAAATTTAAGACTTTAATTAAATAATTAATAATCAAAATTATATGTATATATATAGTATACTTTTAAAAATAAATAAAAATTAATATATTTAAATTTAATTATAATTTAATAAAAAATAGGTATTTTTCACAAAAAAAAATGAATGAAAAAGGAAAAAAAAGTTACAAGAATCCAATTTAATTTTTTTCCAGAGAAAGTAGAGATAAATAATAAGAGAGAGAAAGAAAAATAAATGGAATATAAAAAATAAATTTTAATTATACATATCCATAGAAGATTAAAGGAAAGAAAGATTGAAAAAAAAGTTCTTTTTTTTTTGTGAAAGTCTCCCAAAATCTCGTGATTAATGAGAGACAAATTTTAAAATATTATATGAGTACTTTCTGCTTAAAAGTTAGTACGTCAGAAACTTTTATAAAAATCTCTAAAAGTCATTAAAATTTGAATACCCAAAGACTTATAGAGACTTCTAAAAAGTTTTAATTGAATACACCGTAACTTTTAGAGAGTTTCAAAAAGTCTCAATTGAATATCCCTAAACTTTTTTAATCCCAAAAAGTCATTAAAAGTCTCAATTGAATACACCCCTCTTAGTGTGATATTTTTCGGTTTGATGAGGGATCTAAATCAGCATTTCTTATTTTCCTTTAATAGCCAATGATGTACTTATTTTCATACATTTGGATGTGTTTGTATAAGTTGATGTGTAGCTAATTTTTATTGTTAGGAGGATCGATGTATTATAGTTTGGATAATTTGACTTTTCTTATTATATTTTGACTTTTAATTAATGTCACACTTTATCATTGTTGTGTTATGCATTTCATGAATTTGGCCAATTTATGGTTTATTTGAGAATTCATGTAGATACTGTGAAATGCCAAATTAGCTCTTGCTATAAAGTCATGATTTTTGGAAAATGTAGATAATATTTCTTTAAATTGTGCAAACTTATTTTTGAGTTTCTTCGTGATTTAATGTGTCTTTTTATATCGTAATTCATTAAGAATTACATTGAATTCACATATGAGATATATGATTAATTCTACCCAAGAAAGATTTTTGATTAAAATTGAGAAATTTGTTGGTGACATGAACAAAATTTGGGTCTTAATATGATATGTGAAGTTGAGTAGGACAAATTATGATAAAATCGTGATTCCTAGCATCATACTTCATCTATTCTTCTCGAAACAAATTAGTATACTACATTAATAAATTTTAATCATTAGTTTCATTAGTTAAAAATATTTTTTCTTAATTTGGTTGTTCAAATAAAGTTACAAAATTAAATTACGAACTCAGTAGAATGGTTTTTGAGAATTGATTTTTTGGCCGTTAGGAGAAAAGTGGGAGAAGAAATCAAATATAACGGCTGAAATAGTGAAATAACTGTCAAAAAATCACTCCCAAACAATCTGTATATATTATTTGTTGTGATTGGAACAATAATGAAATTCAATGAATATTAAGAAAGATTGATAATTATGTGTGCCTTGTATATAAATTTCTATTAATTTTGAGCTGAGTTTATTGGATATTTTCGAAGTGCAAAGTTTTAGGGATGACAACGAAGCGAGTATGGGACAGGTCGGCCACTCCCACTCATGTTCCATCGGATATTTTGTTACCCCATACCCATACCCGGTTAAAGCGAGACAGGACGGGTTTGGGGTGGGATCGGGTCGGGACGGGTTGCCCCATTTATTTATATTTCCTTTTATTTTTATTTTTTTGCTTTTATTTTTTATGTCTTTAGTTAGTAAACAGTATTTCTTTTTGACCGATTTCTTAAAAATAACTTATTCTCTTTAAAAATGATGATAAATCTATTATTTTAAAATATATTATTTTAACTTAAATTTGAAATTAATATTAAACGAGGCGGGTAATGGGGCGGGGACTATGTTTCCCACACCCATTTCATACCCGTTTCGGGACAATGACCCTCATTCCATACTCATCCCATGTACCCGGTTAGTACCCGCCTCATTTGGGATGGTGCCCCACGAGTATCGGGTTGAACGGTTTTTTTTTTGTCATCCCTACAAAGTTTGTACAATTCGTGCCAAGTTTGGAAAAAATTCACGAAAAGTTTGTGCAGACTTGGAGTAATTTTTCCTAATACATATGCACTTGGAGAGAACCATACATTTTGTTTCTAAACCGTAGGGAGGATGAGCTCATTAACGTTTGTAATGGCACGTCCTTATTTACCGTTAGTCCTATAGTTTTTTTTGAATTTCTTTGGGCTTTTGCTACTTGCATTCTAGACTTCTAGTCTAACTTTAGAAGCTATACTGCATCTGCGTATTGTCTTATATTTAAAGTGTGTCTTTCGTGACAAACTTTTAAGTTAGATTTAAAATTTTCATATTTTTTTCTAATTGCTAACTCATCAATAAAGTACTCGATCTTTAAAAAGTAGTTAGAATATATATTTGAAGTGACGTGGATTAAAATATCCTTCATTTATGGTATTTCTCTACTCCATTCCATACAAATCTTCAGAAGTCTTGTCGCCACAAACTAATTAATCTTGCTGGTCTTTGTATTGAAGTTAAGCATGATTGTAATCCTCGCAACTTCCCTCTAGACCTAACTTCTACCTAACAATAACCACACAACTCCATTGATGCTCAAACTCGTCAACAAGCAAATGAGAAAATTAGGTTTTTATACACTCACGAAACGCTAATTTAAAATCATTGACCGGATAGTGAAATAAATGCAAATTAGCATGAAAGTTATGCATGAACGTAATTTTCAAGCTTCCATTTAAACTTAGCTTCTACCGAAACTCCACAATCAGTCGTCCCTCACTTGCGAACCACACTAAAATTTATCATTAAGAATATTAAGTTCACTATGGGTACTTTATAATGATATCAAGAACATTTCCTAAATTTCAAGAATTGTAATCAAAATCACTGGCAAAATAAACTAGTTAAATGCTTCGACCGCAAAATTTTCTCTCCTTTTTTTTTTTTTTTTATTTGTGTCTCATCCATCCTTGAATATTTCCCTAGGCCAATCTATATACTCGTGGAACGCTAATATATAACCACTGATGAGATAGTATGAAATGAAATCCAGTATAGTGCAAGACAATTACTTGGTTATCTAAAAATGGACATCTATCACGTTACTCTTAATTTTCTTCATAACGACCAGAAGAAATATATAAATGGAAATAGTTCCTTTCAAGCCATGTAATTTTTCAATAAATACTTGCTTTGGTTTGTATCTTTTGAAAGTTAAGGTTATAAGAGAGGATTTTTTAAGGGGCTGCACATTAATTTGTAGTTTCGAAAAATAAATAGAAACAGGGAGAGGATTTTTTAAGGGATATGAAATTTTGGTTCATTGCATGTATCCCAAACTCTTGTAATAATTATGAATAAAGAAAGAGGAAAGTGACCCCACCTTGAAAACGAAAGATATGCACAAGATATAGATCTCTCACCCACATATTTTTTCATATTCTTGCAGTATAGCGTCAACCCACCGCACTTTTCTCTCCCCTTTTTTTGCCCTATTCTTGATAGGGTTCCCAAATGATTTCTTGCCTTTGATTTTTCTCTGATGCTTTCTGTTCTTTTTCTGATCTTGCTGATCGTCTTCTTCTTGCTTGATTTGGTAATTTTTGCTCTCCTCAGAGGGTTTTTTGGGCTTCTCCGCTTTAGATTTAACTTCCCTTGGATTTTCACACTGTTCCCATGTCTAAAGTCCTCAATTTCAGTGGTAAGATCTCTAATCTTTTCTGGGTTTATATGGATGAAAATATTTCAACTCATTGAATATAGGGACGTGATCTAAATTGTTATCGTGATTTCTGCTGGAACCTATTTTTTAATCTTTTTATGTCTTTGATTTGGTTAAATCTTGTATTCTCATGAAATACATATATCTGTACACTTGCATAAATGGCCAGGCTTATAATCTTTGTAGAGTGATTTTATTATCTCAAAATTTTTATGTGTTTCTCTTGAAAAAAGATTTATCAATTTAGGTTTTTGTGCCTTTGTTTGATTAAAACTTGTTATGGTCTGGGAAATATCTGAGTGTAATTATGCTTACCGTCTTTGATTGCGGTGGTATGATTTCAATTTATATCTGGATCTTTCTTAAAGTATGGCTTTAGACTTACAGGTCTTTTCTTGTGCCTTATTTTTAATGTTGTTTCAATATTTTTCAATATTTTTATTTATGTCTATATAGATGCTTAAAATATTGAATAGTGGTATCAATCTCAAATAATTGATGAGTTAGTTACCTATGAAAAGATAGAAGTGAAACTGTTGCTTAAAAAATTATCAACAACCAAGGTGTTTGTTATGATCTAGACCAGGTCTGAAACTAGTTTGTTGCGAAAAGTGGAAGATGATACAGGATTAATTCAAGACCACTTTGTTGGAGAAAATAAGAGATTAAGCCACAATTTGAAGTAATTAATAGCAGGCAAAAGAATAATAAAAGACTAGAAAATATTGCAGAGGAGTTCGGTGAATTTCTTTATAATAATAATAATATGGAGAAAAATACAGTGATTTTTTGTAATCACTATCAATTGTTGAGGGTAGTATGTTAATTGTGGCTGCTCATAAAAAATTATGGACTATTACTTCTTTTAAGTGTAATATTTTCATAGATATATATGACGAGGATAGTAAAATTATATGTTGGTGGTAACGTATAGTTACTTGATGTGCAACACATCTGAGTCCTGCATACTCTAAAGGGAATGTAAAAATTCAGGTTATCTGAAAATTGTCAGATTTTTTATTAAAACCTATAAATGTTGGCTGATGTTGGTTTCCACATCTCTGATTTCAGGAGATGATGATTTATTCCCTGGGGGGTTTCTATTCCCGAATTCTAAGGAGCCGAGTCTCTATTTGTCCCTAGGTCATCATGTGGACATGTATGTTCCTCCTCGTAAGAGATCTCGTGTCACTGCCCCGTTCATTGTCTGTAGAGAGCAAAAGCAACAGCCATCCATTGAAGTTCTACCTGACGAATGCCTCTTTGAGGTGTTCAGACGCCTTCCTGGAGGCCAAGAGAGGAGTGCCTGTGCAGGTGTCTCCAAGCGTTGGCTTATGCTTCTAAGTAGCATTCAGAGGGATGAAATATGCAATGAAACCACTCGATCTGTTGAGCCTGAGAACAGATCTAATATTAAGAAGGCTGATGAGTCCGTGAAGTCAAAAGACAAGGGTGGGTTTGTTGATTCGAATGGAATCAGAGCTGAAGTTGAGGAGGACTCGGAGACAGGTGTTGATGGATATCTTTCTAGATGCCTGGAAGGTAAGAAAGCTACTGATGTGAGGTTGGCTGCCATTGCTGTTGGAACTGGAAGCCGTGGAGGTTTGGGCAAGCTATCCATCCGAGAAAGCAGTTCTACTCGTGGATTGACAGATTTTGGCCTCAAGGCCATTGCTCGTGGTTGCCCTTCTTTGAGAGAGCTTTCGATTTGGCACTCATCATCAATTGGTGATGAAGGGCTACTTGAGATTGCAAATGGCTGTCATCTGCTGGAGAAGCTTGACCTATGCCATTGCTCAGCAGTTACAGACAAGTGTTTGCTTGCTATTGCAAAGAACTGTCCCAATCTGGCGTCAGTTACAATAGAATCTTGTTCAAACATTGGAAATGAAAGCCTGCAAACTTTGGGACGTAGCTGCCACAACCTGAAATCCGTTACTGTTAAACATTGTCCTCTTGTTGGGGACCAAGGAATTGCAGGTCTATTTTCGTCAGCCGGTAATGTTGTGACAAAGGTGAAGCTTCAGGCACTTAACATCAGTGATGTGTCTCTTGCTGTAATTGGACACTATGGCAGTGCATTGACTGACCTTGCACTTATTGGCCTCCAAAATGTGAACGAGAGGGGCTTCTGGGCCATGGCTAGTGGTCAAAGTTTGCAGAAGCTGAAGTCTTTGGCAATAACCACTTGTCGAGGAGTCTCTGATTTAGGGCTTGAAGCTATTGGAAAAGGTTGCCCGAATCTGCATCAGGTTTGCCTCAGAAGATGTCCACTTGTATCAGACAAAGGATTAATTTCGTTTGCCAAAGCTGCTGGGTCACTTGAAAATCTTCAATTGGAGGAATGCCACAGGATTACCCACTCTGGAGTTTTTGGCATCTTTGCAAACTGTGGTGGAAAATTGAAGGCTCTTGCCTTGGCCAATTGCTTTGGAATTCAGAACATGAACTTTCTATTTCCATTGACATTTCTTTGCTATTCACTGCGATCACTGACCATCTGCAACTGCCCTGGATTTGGTAATGCTAGCTTGGCCATGGTTGGTAAACTGTGCCCCTACCTGACTCATGTTGATTTCATTGGGCTTCAGGGAATAACTGATGCTGGGCTTCTATCATTTGTTCAGAGCTCTGAAGCTGGTTTGATGAAGGTAAATCTTAGTGGCTGTGTCAATTTGACCGACAATGTTGTTGCAACCATTTCCAAGCTGCATGGGAGCACTCTCGAGGTTCTGAATCTTGAAGGCTGCAGATTCATCACTGATGCAAGCCTGGTGACGGTTGCAAGGGATTGCTGGCAGCTGAATGAACTTGATGTTTCTAGTTGTGGAATTACTGATTCTGGCATTGCTGTCTTGGCTGGTGCCAAGCAGCTGAATCTGCAGATACTTTCCCTGGCAGGTTGCTCTTTGGTATCTGACAAATCTGCACCCCTGTTGGTGGTTATGGGCAAGACATTGATGGGGTTGAACCTCCAGCATTGCCATGGAATCAGCTCTGGTGCTGTTGATCTGCTTGTTGAGCAACTTTGGAGGTGTGATATACTCTCCTAAAGCAGCTGACAGTTGAAAAGGCCCCTTGAAGCAACAGATAGCGTGGTACATCGCAAGTTTTCACAACTTCAGTATAGCTCTTGGTTTTTTTTTCAGCGTGTTGTTTTTGGGTCCATAACCATGGGTCTTCATGTGGTTCAGTGTTCCAGTCCTTTTTTTCCAGCGAGGTGTGGCCAGTTTCTCTCTTCTTTTTTTTCAGCTTTCTTTCCATTAGAAAGCTATTCCAAGAAGTTTTCCCCTTGGTAAAGGGAGCCATTCTGCATAATTGTCACACTTAGCTGAGAATATAGACATTGGGTACTGGATTCTTAGATACTTCTAATGGTGCTACTATTATGTTTTCAGCTTCTGGCCTAGCGGTTACTTCCAACTTGCTCGGTCAAAGCTTGTTACTTCGTCTATTCCTTAGTCTTTTGGGTTGGGTCACTGTGTTTACCAAGTCTTCCATGTCGCTTAAAGCATACATGATGGTTGGGTTTGATTCCGTCGTTCAGTCTGTGTTTGCGGTTGCTTTTGGCAGTCGTAGGTTTGTAACCTTGCTTTTGTGGGCTTTGTCCGTGGCAGAGTTGTTTAGTCTGCCATGACAACCTTTTTGGGTTGTTTTTTCTTAACAAAGCCCTAGTTTTGCAGGTTCTTTTGTTACGAACTGCCCCGAGCAACCTTCTTGTTATGTAATACTCCATGAAAATGGTTACTTTGTTGTGAATAAAAAGGCTTTTCAGAAGCTTTATTATGTATCGTGAATGTGTGCTTACTCTTGTAGTCTTGAGCTTCTCCTTGATTCCAGTAATTTGAGCTCGTGCTTTTGTGTTTTAATTTGCTAAGACTTGTCAATTTCCAACTTAAAAGTGGGGCTGATTTGATGTGTCTTGCATTGGTTGCTATGAAATGGATTTTGAAAAATCAAAAGGAGCTTTTGAGACTCAAAAGTTGCTTTTGGATCCATTTGGTTAATTTTATTTAATGTTTCTTTTAGTTAGAAGACCTTTTAGAGAAAGTTGGTTTAAATGTGAATTCCTCTAAAATCACTATTGAAAGAAGCTTTTTTAAAAAATAATTTTAAGATAAAAATTAAAGTAACGACATACCAAACCTTCAATGCTCTTGAAGCATTTCTTGTTGGATGAATTGAGACTACTCGAACTCTTGAGCATATTTCGTGAAGATGTCAGTAAGTTCTTGAGCTTCAACAGCAGGACCATCATCTGCCCATTATCACTCTTGCTCGAGCGGATACTTGTCCCTGCCTCCTGTATTCGCATGGCAGATGCAGCTTCACTTGTTACCTCAAATTTGTTATTCTGCAGAGAGGCAGCTTCATATTTTCCCCGCTATTTTCTTTCCTTGCACTGGATAAGTTGGTTTTCTCATAAGGCAACTTAGGAAGAGACTTCTATGTACTTAAGGACCATCGACAGCCTATTTCATCATAAAGTTAAAAGGAAAAATATATAATACTACACTTAATTATCAGAGGGAAAGAGTAGGAAACAGTTCGGTCAATATCTGTTGTGGGCGTTAGAACATTGAGAGGACTTTTTAAGTTTCACCCAAACTTCATCCTGGTCATGGATAGATCACCAACTAGCACAATTCACAGAATTAGAAGCCTTTGCACAATTATCTTTGCATGCCTCCGTTACCTTTTGGGAGGCCTACGCCCCGGATATTTCAAGAGTTTTCAGAGCTTCCTATGACCCAGCCCCTTCTTCTTTGAAGAAACCCCCCACTTGTAATAAACTTTAACAGGATAGAATGAGGAAAGAGAGATTTCTTCAGCACTATAATAAGTGCTTACAATTCTGTTCTCTCTGAAATCAGGAAATTACGGTTCATAATCTCCATGGAAGTAAGTTATCACAAATACATAAAGACTCAATGAGAAATATTATGATATAAATAAAATAATCTAAAATTCAGAAATTTCACCGATGATGCCTGTTGGCAAAATCTGCAAAAACTGTCACTTAGTGTTGTAGAGCTCTATCTAGAAAAGGTAATTTTTCATTAGGGGGAAAGAATATACCGAAGTCCTTTCGACTGTGCATAGTTCATGAAGATGATGTTGCATCAGGTTGTCCAGGCTGCGGCTTGAAATTGATGAAGAACTACATTAAAGACTACTCAATAAAGAGGATAGTTTATAGTGATTTAAAAATAAAATACTATTAACATCCAAATACACATCAGTTTTGTCTTAGAAAAATGAGCATTCCATTGAGCAAATGGTGCTTCTGATATGATTTCAGAAGATTGCCTCTCATTGAATAATCTGCTCTTTATTCTCTAGCAGAAGGCTGTTTTGGGTGTGATCTTGAAGCAATGGTACCATTTGAAAGCTCAGGAGATTTAGGCACATCTTTCCCATCTTTGATCTTGCTAATGCCTGTTGTAGCATCATGCAGGGGATTAAAGGGTTCCCATTCTTGACCTTACTAATACCCTTCTGAGCTTTGGATTACTCGGGCTCCTTAACTCCAATTTCTGAAATTAAATCAACTAAGAAATGCTGCAGTTTAAGAAAAGGTTGGTCGAAGCTACTAGAAGTCTCAACTAGGGGTGGGCAGGGGTTGGGATGGGACGGTATTTTATCCAACCCATACTCAACCCAACTTGGTCAGTTTGATTTTATTTCCAATCCAATTATTAGTTTAAACACAACCAAAACAGAACAAGTTTGGGTCGAGTCGGGTCGGGTTGGACTTGGACACAATTTAAGTTGGATTTGATTACTTTTTTATCGAATCTAGACAATTTTTTAAAGTTTGAAATTACTTGAAAGTCAGTGTTTTAAACATATATTAGGAATTTTATTTCTAAAAAATAATATATAAATACATTTGAAATTATGAAGTATTTTCTTTTTTTTACAATTATATGAAATTCATTCATTTTATCATCATATCCTTAATTTTTTGGTTATCGTCAAATAACTGCGCATTTGTACATAGTATTCATACCAATCAGTTTATGTAAAAGAAAATGGACGTTTGTAAATTATTAGTCGTTTATTGTCCTTACTCTACTTATGTTTTTTCATTTTATATATATATATATATATATTTTTTTTTTTTTTTTTTTTTTTTTTTTTTTTTTTTTTTTTTTTTTTTTTTTTTTTTTTTTTTTTTTTTTTTTTTTTTTTTTTTTTTTTTTTTTTTTTTTTTTTTTTTAATTTTTTTTTTTCATGAGGTTCGGTTGGATTGGACGGTTAAATTAATAACCCAAGACCCAACCTCAAATTTGATTTTTCAACTCAACCCAATTGAATTTAAAAACCAACCCAAACTGTGCAATTCGGATAGGGTTGAGCGGTTTTGGTTACATTTTATCCAGCCCCGTCTCAACCAGGTAAGAAATTTCAAATATCTCACCTTGGGAGCAATTAAAGAATTGCTTTCCGATGGCGTCGTAGGATTAAATGCAATTCTTCGGCAAAAGAGCCAAGGGTATCATCATTTGACCTCACACCTATCAATATTCTCGCTTAATCCTTTCTGCTTTCAAGCTGCCAATGTGAATCCCATTAACTTTCTCAGAGATAGATTCTTTTCCAGTGGTAGGGAGTGGAAATTGCTGCTGGATACCATTGTCAAACTCCATCCCATGTCCAGAAATGCGAGCTGTTGACATTCAAAATCTAAGTAGTCAATTTTGATCAACTTAATTGGGAATATTTATTAAATCTTTATTGAAAGTAATGTAGTTCAAAAGAGGAAGGTGGATCTAGTTGTGGTCCATGAAGGGAACCATTTCTCTCTATTTGTAGATGAATTTAGGAGGTTGGCTGCCATAGTCATGTCATCTATTGGGATTTTCTTAGAAGGTGTGCCAAATAATTCAATTGGGAAGGTTTCCGATTGGACGAAGTGGTCAGCTTCCTACTGCTCATCATGATGTCTAGGATAATTTTCACCATTGCTAATCTTTGATTGGTTGGCCATGAGGTGAAAACGTCGTCTATACCACGTGTCTTTACGGAATTGGTCAAAACAGACGTGATGACATCATCTTAATCAAATCAGTAATCAAGATATCCTCTCAATCACGGTGAAATTTATCGAGCTGTCTGTTGGTGCCATGGAGTTGCAACATTAGTTTTTGCTTAAGGACTTTCATCAGGGACGAAATCTATAAATAACTTTAAATTAGGGATCTAGTATCTACAGGAACAGTATTATTGGCATTCACAACTCAGTTGCTTTCAAAATCACAATACACATTACAAACCGAGCAAATAACAGTAAACTCTTGGAGTGTTCCTTTATTACCACAGAGATATCAATTTCCCCGCCTTTCTTATTAGCAGAACAAATAGGCCGTTCAGCCCACCGCATATATATAAAATTATACATTTCCTTATGATAGTCACATAACAAATTGACAAATTGAAATAGTAAAGTATACTATGAGGTATAAATGAAAAAGTTTATCTTCACCAACAAATCTCTAATTAATGTTACATATTGTATTATTGCACTAAACAGAAAAGAAAAGGCAGATCATTTGGCAAGAAAACACGCCTTCAAAGGAAAAAAACGTGAAATCACTGTTTCATATTGCAATTTTCAGTTTTTCCGACATGCAAACAGTAATGCATAGAGCCCGAGCATTCTGAAAACACCCAAGAAAGTGAAAAACAAATAGAACAATAGAATATACACTAACTTCAAAACCACCCGAAGGTTCAATTCCAGATACGGAAATCACTAAACCCGTTTCTAATTCACCATAAATACAGACAGTTCCATACGTATATCTTGACATTCATAACAAACAACTAACGACAACATTTTCCAGTACGCAACAAGACTTACCGAGAAAATCATAAGGCCATTAAAGTAAGAAATAAGTGAGAAGATTTGAGATACTCTTAAATGGGGTAAAAAAAACCCCAACCTTTGCCTCTATTTTTGAATACTTCTATTGTGTCAAATGTTGAGAATTTACTTAATTATGTACAGCGAAAAATAAAATAGATTTCAATTCTCACCGAAGATCTGCTTTGTGTTTAAATAGAAATTGTGATAAAAAAATTATACTTTTAATAAATTCCTTAAAGAACAATTCTGATTTGCAATCACAACTGTCCAATAGTCAAGTCTATCAAGAATATAATCGTATTGTGCTATGAATTTTCAAACCTTAATAGCCTAATAATAAAAGTTGAAGTGCCCTTACCCGGTCTCTGAAACTTAATTCAATCCAATATTAAATTAATTCATTTAATTAAATTTAGTCCATAAATTAATTAATTCAATTAATTAATCTGACCTAATTAACAAGCAATCTAATTAATGATTATCCAACATTTGTCAATTAATTAATTGGTAAATCTCATTCTTCTATTTCTCCTTTTATGTGTTACCCATTAGGCTCTCGATCATAATGCCTAACGACGTGAATTATTATTTGATCTAATCAAAATCGATAAATTAAAAGAGGTTTACGAAAAATTCACATTTTGGCGCCCCGCATTGAAATCTAGCAATGTGTCAAGGCAATACATGTGACAGAAAATATCAAGTTTCATAACAAAACCAAATTCATTCGTTTATCGTGAAATTATAATCCCTTAGTTAATATGATCTGATCAATTACAAGATATGAACTGTACCAATCTCGATTATCAATCATATATTTCATCCCACTACTAAGTCAATGCAAATTGAAGACCATTTTTGACTTATTAGTACGCCTTGACCAATGATTCTCAATTATCCAATTAATTTTTTTTAATGGGTAATCGAGTCGGGGTGGGGGGACGGCGTGAACACCATACTAGTCCAGCCCAATACCTGTGTATTAAAATCAAGGGAAAAATTCACAGTTCAGCTTTTAAGTATGACCAATTCAAATTGCATGCCCCAAGTTTAAAAGTGCAATAATCAGGTTTTTATTAGTTAATTAATAATATTTTATTAATTTAATATATTAAGGTCACGTATCTAAGATTCATGGTCACAGATGGTACTTTTAGATCACAAAGTCACATATTATCAAATTAATTGATCACAAATTATTTCATAGGTCACAAATTAAGGTCACAATTTATTTGCGGGTCACAGATTTTCAAATTATATGGTCACAAATTATTTTTCAGTCACATATTATCAAATTTTTAGGTCACAGTTAAATCCTCGGTCACAAAATCAAACATTGTCAAATTAATTGATCACGAATTATTTCATCGGTCACAATTTATTTGCCGATCACAGATTTTCAATTTATATTTAAGTTACATATTATCAAATTTTTAAGTCACGGTTAAATCATTGGTCACATACACCAAATAGCGGATCACATTCCATCGCCCAACATCAACCACCACCAGCGACGCCGCCCACCGCCACCACCGTCGATACCACCACCACTACAACACCAACAGTAGCACCGCCACCACCTCCCATAACAACACCATTACCTGAAGCAATCCAACACTCATCCCCAAAAAACAACACTACATCACAATCACCACGACGGTACCGGCACCAATGAAACACTGCACCGACTAACCATTACTGTAGCACCTTCGTCGCCAACGCCGTCACCTTCTCACCACCACATGCACCACCAACGATTAAGCAACGCCACCGACTCACCACCAGCCCTCCATCACTACCACACCATAGCCACAATCTCCACACAAAAAAATCCCAAATTCGCGGCTGTAGACACCACCAAAAATACCACCACCTCGCCAAATCACTGCACGACCACCACAAGACACCACCAACGGCAAAAAAAAACCACCTGTAAACACCATGATCTGTAACAAACAGAGAGCAGCGATCGCGCACAGCAGCCATTGATCGGACAGATCTGTGGCGAAGCTCCAATTCTGTTCTCCAACTTCGATTTATAGCAACAAGTGCCTCGCAAACACCACGATCTGCAACAGCGAGCGCCTCGACGATTGCACTACGTGCGATGGAGATAAAGATGGCCAGTGGGAGAGACGGAGTTGTGGCCTGTGGGAGAAATGTATAGTGAGAGAGAGAGAGAGAGAGAGAGAGAGAGAGAGGGGTCGTGGCCTGTGGCTTGGTAGTCACCGGCGATTCAATCCACCACATCCGAAGTCGAAGTTTGCTGCCGGTGAAGAGTTGATACAGAGAGAGAGGG
Organism: Olea europaea var. sylvestris; assembly: GCF_002742605.1. Lineage (NCBI taxonomy): Eukaryota > Viridiplantae > Streptophyta > Magnoliopsida > Lamiales > Oleaceae > Olea > Olea europaea. The sequence goes on from NW_019260263.1 coordinate 410,408, forward strand.
GCAGCGATCTGTTTAGAGGAGAAGATGGAATGAAGAGAGAGAAAATAATTAGGGTTTTAAATTGTATATTGGATGGAAATTGATTAATATTATATATTAAAAACTTGATTTTTTAATAAAGTAAACTTATACCTCATTTTTTTAAATCTGATCTTTAAACACCTGTAAGGGTGTAATTTCCACTTCCATTATTTTTTCTATGATTCTGTGCAGCCCAAAATTCTAGCCCATTACCGACCTGTTAAGCCCAACTAACCTAACACAGTAACTTTACATCATACTACACAAATATTAAATATATAATTGTTTATTAAATTCAAATTTTGCACTTGGAAATTGAGATATTGTTTGTATTTTCATTTGGGATATTGTTTGCTAAATTGGCTTAGTATTTTGTTTTTGTTTTCATTGACTTTTTTTTTTTCATAAATCATTTTTTTTCAATTTGAAATAAAAATAATTTATTTTCGTGGTTATTAACCGTCCAAACCAAGCCGAACCGAACCAACTTACGTGGTTATGATGCGGTTATAGCATGTAATGGTTTTGGCCGCACAGACCTCGAACAGAATCGTTGCCAATCCTTATTTTGTTTGCGGTGATTGTTATTTTGAGTGAGAACCTCTTAGCTTAAACTGAAAGATTGGACCAGCATTATACTGGGTTAGAGTTTTTATTTCTTTAATTTTTTTTATTGGGAATTTTCTTATATTTCATATCACGTACTGCATCTATGCTTCATTATTTATTTATTATTATTATTATTATTTTTTAAATTTGCAGAAATTTTTGTGGGTTTTCGCTTTCTAGATTTGTCATTTGATGGGGCAATGCAAAAGTACATTGCTGTAAATATTAGATTAGAAGTCTGGAATTTAATGGGTTCTTAATTTCTGGTAAAGAAATATTTAAATTTTGAACTAAAATTAGGTTCTTGATGAAGAAAAAATTATGACTTTAGTTTTTTTGTGACTTGGTGAATATTTTGAGTTTTAGATTACTTGATGTGTATGTTCTTGAATAAAGTTGCCACTTGTGAGTTCATTGTGGGTTGGGTTGGTTGATTTATGAGTCCATTTGTTATTGCAATTTGCTAAGGCACTTTCTAAAGTGTGGTTAAGTGCTTAAGTGTGCATTAAACTTTCGACGACTTCCCGTGGGCCTTTCCCCCCTTACGATATGCAAATTCATTTCTTGATCACTTGTAGTTAAGTGCATTTTCAGACAATCCGCTATCTTCAATTATGTAGTGGGAATCTCTTGCTGCAGACAACTGGATTGGGATTGAATAAATGGTTGCAATTTAGACACTATACCAGACAGAATGAATTTATACTATTTGCAGGATTGAGAATATAAAATTGATGAGCATATTCGTTCATGAGGAACAAGTTTAGAAACAAAAATAATGAAGTTCATGAATCTAATTTTTATGGCATTTTTCTGGTACTTCGTGTCTGCCGTTTTCTCTTTTCTGACTAAGCCTTTTTTTGACATTTTGATTTTACCTGCCTAAACTCTTCAAATTCTCTCTTCCTCTGCAGTAGTTACATTTTGAGGAATCATGATGGTTGCACAAGGCTTTACCGTGGACCTTAATAAGCCTCTTGTCTTCTAAGTTAGCTGTTGAAGCAATTTATCAAGTTCTACATTAAATAGATCTTGTTCATGCAAATTTTTTGCATTCAGCCACGCTTCTTGATTTATAGCACCTTTTTTTATTTGATGTTGCCAACCTTTGAATATTAACTTTTTCTAATTGGAAACACAAAAATCCTTTTTTGTAAATGTATTTTCGTTTGCAGTCCACTATCTTGCTTGACATATTGTTCTTGTGTGTCCCTTTCTATCACTCTCATTTTCCAACTCGTAATTCATAAGGAAAATTTACAGGTTGGCCATCTCGGTAAAGTTATCAGGAACGGGTTCACCAGCCAATTGCTAGCAAAGAAGGCCCCCGATTTTTTGAATTTGATTTTTGGGAGGTATCCTTTAAACACTGCCATCATTTCATTAACTGATGAAGAACTGACAAATTATTATTTTTTTTCCTCAACAAACTTATGGCAATGTTGCAAGTTTCTGAATCGTTTACTCCTCTTCAAACAGTATCTGACGCGCACAGAGTGGTTTGTATTGATTTATCATTGATTTTGGAAATTTTCTATGATCTTCTGGAGTAGTTCACTTGAACTCGTAATTATAACCTCCTATTCTTGTTTCAATTTTTAGTCATTACTTAGTGGCAGATTCTTAAGAAACGATAGGCTTGATGAGGAAGAGCGACCACTTTCAAGGGTAGCTAGTGAGTTAAAGAAGTCAAGGCAGCGACCCACTCAGGTCTGAGGTATGGGCACTTATGCAAACCATATGCTGAAACCTTCTTTAATATTTTTGTTCGTTCCTTTTTTTTCCTTCTTTAATTTGCAGTAGTTTGACCTTAAATTTACTAGTATTAGACTTTATTTGTATTTATATTTGTTTTGGTTTTGGTTTTGGAGGTAACTATCTATTTGGTTGACAATAGTATGAATTTTTTTTTATGCATTATGGAAATTTTTTATATCGAAATTATTGTTCATTGAAGCATTCTTTTTATAGACATGGGTTATTTTTAATGAAGTTACATTTTCAGATAAATGTTTAACATCCTAACAACTCTATTGCAATGTAAGAAATTCAATTATATCATTTTTGAAAGTATAATCCAACAAAAATCCATTGTCACAAAATAATAATTATAACAATTTTATATGTTTAAAATATAATGCACGATATACATAAATAAAGATAAAATAAATTAGGCAACAATTGTAAATAGTTGAAGCGACGAACTCTTTCTGTTGCGTAATAATTTTAGCTACAAGCACATGTTACATAAACAAATATCCATTGTCACAAAGTGATTTTCATAATAATTTTATATATTGTAAAATAAATAATGCCACATATATAGTTAATTACAAAATAAATTAGGGAACAACTCTATATCGTTGCACAAATGATGATGTGCTTGTGTTGCGAAATAAACTTAGCTAAACAAAATCACTCTTTACATAATAAATTGTACTACAAATGTTGAATATCTTAAAATATATTATGCAACACAATAAACGCATTGTAAAATAATTTTAGCAAAGAAAAATAGTAGGTAGCAAAAGTTAACACCTTTAAAAGAATATCGCAACAAACATTTTTCTCATAAAAACTTTATTGGAATAATCGTTGTAACAAACTAACTTATAGCCCTTTATTTTTTCATGGCATATATGCATTATGACGCATTATGGCAAATATTGTGTTGCTATTTAGTATTTTTTTGCATCAAACAAACAGTGTTGTGATTTTGTTAACGCAATGAATGAACGAAAGTTGTCACATAATACATTTTGTGACTCAACATTCACAACAAACATATTTTTCGTAAAAACTTTATTGGAATATTCATTAACAAACTAACTACTCGCCCTTTTAATTTTTGCGACATATACACATTACGACGACATTATGGTTACAAATATTATGTTACTATTTCATATTTTTTGCGTCAAACGAACAGTATTACGATTTTGTAAATGCAATGAATGATCGAAAATCGTCGCAGAACACATTTCATAACTCATATAGCGCGATAATAACCGCAACAAATATATTGTCGTCGCTAAATTACTTTTGCAACAAACTTTCAACTTTTGTGAGAACATTTCTTTTCGCGAAATTAGTTATTTTTTGTAGTGTCATGTTGTTGAGTATCTTCCATTATAATGTTTTATTACAAGACTAAGATCAATCAAGGATGAAGTACCACCAATAATCTATTTAACCACAATATTCAATACTTACATTTAATAATAATAATAATAATAATAATAATAATAATAATAATAATAATAATAATAATAATAATAATAATCCAACAAGAACCCCATCATTGTCAAATACTTACATTCAAAAATATGTAGGAATTGGTTCAAATAATTAATCAAAAAGTGAAAAATGAAGAGGTGTGACTATATGTCAATTTCGACCAAATATTCAGATTTGATCCATTGGTCAAATTATAAAAGTAAATAGGCCAACTTATTCTACTCGTCGAGTAGGTTGTCGTGGTATATTTGGAATCTCGAAGCCAGTTCTGGATGAATGAAAAATTGCGGTCCAAAATTGAAAAAAATGAAGTATTGCAACTTTTCGAAAGGATGCAGGTTTTGGCCAAGTGTTGCAACTTTTTGAAAAGATACATGTTTTGGCTCACACTATTTTATTTGCACCGTTTCTATATCTATAAATAGAACTCTATGGACATGATTTTGAGTATACCAATTGTATTGAGCATTCACTCTCCTCTTACAATTATCTCCTTTCTAATTTCATAGCATTTTCATACATTTCCTTGGTAGAGAAAGAATTCCGATCGAGTTCGTTGGTCGAAGTCATTTGGAGTGCTCCTATGGCTTGAAGTGGTCGTTATATCTTGGGAGATGATTGTCGAAAAATTATTAGCACCGATGCGGGGCAAATTCATCTTAAGGATCAAGTGTCAAACACTTGCCTCGATCAAAAATTTCATCACTTGCATCTTTCTTCCTACAGTTTTTTGATTTCTTTTGATTATATTTTGATTTCGGGAAATGATTAACATTGTTTATATGTTTATGTTGCAAGGTTCGATCAAAAGAATAATTTGCTTTCGTTCAAGAATCGAAAGCAATGAATCCATATCCATGCATTCAAATTCGGTAAATTTTATGTTTTGCCTCTTAAATTCTACTTCAGTAAGTCAAAATTACGTTTCGATTTCACGCAAATAATCGGTATGCTTTTGTGAATATAATATGCACATTTGAATCAATGTAAACTTCCCCAACAAAACATGCGCTAGTAAAAACCATCTAGAGTACACACATATCCTCACTTGTGCAAATCCTTTCGCGTCGGACTTCTAACTAGAGAATGCAATGTGTTATGACTACTGCCACTCCATTTGTCTGGACCATCGAGACTTGCCATCTGCCACTCCCTTATTTCTGTACTAAAACATCAAATGAAAGACACTAGACAGCAAGATATAATTGTCATGTTGAATTGTAGAAGTCTAAAATTCAGGTGTTTTGGAATTATATCGCAGTTTATTAAGAGTTTAATACGTTTGAATGTTTCTACTTGGTGATTTATTTGTTTATATTTTCGAATTTTATTGAATACTCGAAGGATACATATATTTATATTGTTGGTGCCATCAATGCCACATGATCTTCTACAAATGGAATAAAATAGCTTGACATTTCAAATAGTTATGTTTGGAAGTCACCTTGAGTGAAATCAAATCAAAGTATAATTACCCAATTAAATAAAATTACCAGTAGAGAATGGTGATCGAGCTTGATTTGACTGTATCCCATAGTATATTTCATCAGCCAAAGAATTTTAATAAAATATTCATTATGAAAAGAACTTTCTAAACAAAAAATAACGAAGTATTAAACACGAAAAATAAACAAAACCCATATTTTCATGTCATCCCGACAACAGTTTTGGTTTAATGGACAAAACTCGACCAGTTTAAATTATAATGAGCAATCAAAGACGTCAGTCAAAGTATAGTGAGTAATTAAAACGTCTCTCTTACGTGGATTTTTCCTCTTATGTGGTTGGGCATCTAACAGTGATAAGGTACCAAATGTGAAATTCATCTGCCAAGTTAGCTATTTCATTAGAGACATGAAACGAAAGTGATTCTAATGAGTAACGTCCAATACTTTGAGAAGTTTAGTGATCAAAACTCGACATCTTAAAGTGTAGTGACGAATCCAAAAAAGATTAAGTTTAGTAATTATTGGGACAATTAACTTGAGACAAAAATATATTAGTGTAACACGCCATGTAGTGAAGCTGAAAAGCTACATAAGAGCATGCTAGTGCACACAGACTCAACTTGCCCTACTATGTACATATATATAAAACATAATCTAAATATACATTTCAGTGATAATCTAATCTATTACACCCATAGTTGTCAAGAGGAAATTCGTTATTTGGACATCATGCAAAAGATTTTATCTTTACTTTTACAGTTGCTGGAATCTCTCCAACAAGCACATAGTTATGCGAAATTCATGATAGTAAATGCGATTTGATTTGTGATATACTACTTTGAAACTTAAGATTTCCAGATATACTTGGTATAATATTTTGCAAATTATGCCTGAACAAAACAATTCCCAGTGGTCTTTGATAACGAGATGAGCATTGAAAACTGAAGGCAGCCACTTAGCTTTATTAATCGGATATTAACAGTATCATTTGCAAGCAGTATCTTCTTTTTGTCATGTTATTTTCAAAATGGTAGGAATTCCGTATAGCTTTGCTCTTAAGAAATAAAACTCAACCCAAAAAATAAATAAATAAATAAAATTAGCTAAATTCCAAAACCGGTCCTAAACCTTCGTGAGCATGCCACTTGTATACCTAAGATCCCAACATGTCATTTGTGAATAATTCCCGGTGTACAGGTAGGGGTTCGCACCGACTACTAACATCATGCGAGACCCTATAAAAAATTATCCAAAAAAGATCCACCCATCCTCTGTTGTGAGTAGTCGGTAAGGTGAACCCCTACCTTGTACACCAAGAATAATTCATTATTTGTTGCATGTATCCCGATTCTTTTAAAATCGTGAAACCCATTTCTCTAGTTAACAGGAATTTTGGAAATAACAAATTTTGTTCAACAATTTTACCATTTTAGTTCACCATCACGTGACCATTTAAGATGAGCCTCAGGGGCGGAGGGAGGGGAGCTCA
>NW_019260263.1:417248-469416 GCF_002742605.1 Olea europaea var. sylvestris
AAAAAAAAAAAATATATATATATATATATATATATATATATATATACACACACACACACCCATTTAGTATAAATTTTTATTTTTTTTGTCCCCCTGACCGCTGGTTGGCCCAAAGAAATGGGCATCATAGTTTAAATAGCTAGGAGGATAAATACAACAAACGATAGGTTGGAGACGTGTGCTAAAATTACAAAAGATTATTGGAGGGTCCCATTGGCGTGCATCCAATAGGAATTGAACCTACGAATTCGCCCATTATGAGTTGGGCGCTTTAACCATTCAGCCATGGATGCTTAGCGGGGATCCTCGTACATACTAGGACAGAAATAAAGTATTGGGTTGAACTCTTCTTTGGTGTCAAGGTAATAGCTATGAATAGTCATCGACTTCCGGGAAAGGGTCGAAGAATGGGAGGATCCGTGGTGAAATTTTCCCTTAAATTTTGAAGTTGTCTGTTGGATAACCTTAAAGAAATACAAGTCTATTATCCTGGAAAGATATTGAAAGAAACTTGAAAACAAAGTTAATTCAGACTTCAGTCTGCACCTAATTCTCAGAAAAAATAAATAAATAAATAAATACCTTCTTTGCCTACAAGCAAGGGAATTTTGAGCAAATATAAATAATTGTATTTGGCGAAATATTAAGGTTAATTACAGTGATTTTTGACAAACAAGTGCATTTGAACCTATATATGTAACATTCACTCTATATACTGGTGACTTCTGTGTATACTATTTCATTATTTTTTTTTTTAATTCCAGATTTCCTCAGCAGATTTTACCATCTCCTCGAACCGTATCAATACAATCATTGACTCAAGAACGTTCCAGTTGCTAATGACACCAAGGTATTGCCAAATTATGTAGAGGCTGTGAGAAATGCCATACCATTCCTTTCTAAGAGTATCATGCAGATCTTCTCCATTTTGCACCGGTATTTACAAGCTTAATATAGACATTCTTAAAATCTTCAAAGAACAAACTCTGATCATTGGCATACTTTGAGATCCACCTGTGAACCAAACAAGGGAAACGATTAGTAGGCGAATATCTAAGACCAACTCAGAAAGAAGAAAACAACTCCATAGACTTCACTTGCAAAAAGTACAGTCAGTTTCTACTAATTCTGCAGAGGGTTAATTTGGATGGATCCACAACACTCAACCATTTTTATATTAACATAAACTGGACATATATAAGAATTTTACACTAAATTACAATTGTGTCTGCATGTAACCTCTATTAACATATCATAATAAACCAACCACATGCTCATTTGTGTGTCAGTTCCGAACTTCAATTAGAGTAAGTTTACCTGACTATAATTAATCGTGAGAGCAGATGTATGTCATATAAAGATGGCCATGAAAATGCATACCTCATGCAGTCATCATCCTCAACAAGTGCACGATCTGAAGGTAGGCCAATCATACTAGACATCCCATCTGCGTATAGAAGGTGAAAAAAAAATAAATAAATGGGTGGAACCATTGTAAAAATTAAGATCTGAGGAATAAGAAAGTCGATCACTGACAATGCTGGAGGATGTTGCAAAGTCTTTAAAACAATAGTGGGACATGGAACTACAAGTGCCATTTTCCCTTTCTGGATTCAGACCTAACTCCAACACTTATAGCTATAAGTTTAAGAATTTTCTCTCTGAGACGGTATTGATTATGAGCAGTTGCTTGGAGACATGAACCATCTGCTTAGTTGGTAATCACTTGGAATGATTGGATGGGATTTAAAACAAGATGGCAGAAGAAAGAAACTTGTGAAGCACCTGAAGACAACCATGGCTTCTCTAGGAGAATTTTGTAGTACGAATTGTCGAAAACAACGGGATTTCCGAAACCTTTGCTTCCGAGAGTGTGAGCTCCAGATAATGCAACAAGCTCCTTAGTTCTGTCAATAAATTCTCCTTTTAACAGTTACTCCCTATGATTTAATTGAGGAACCTAATTGGCATAAAATAAAACTAGAGATACATATCTGGTGATCACGTATAAACAATATAAAGGAATTTAATCGCTTGAGAATTTAGGCTACTCATTTGAACAGTGAAAGAAAGGTTAAAACAATTTAGCATGCATAAAATCATTTTAATAACTGAGATAATAAGTTTTTTTTTTTTTTTATAGCAGGTACATATTGTATTAGCACATAGAATAATGGTATCTAACACCAGAGGTGCTAAAGCACAAGTCCGTATTGTATTATGTAACAGGTCCAATTAAAAGTGAAATTATTTGATTCATTTAATTGTAACTTTCATTTAATGACACCTAATGTGTCGACCCAGAATGGTATTATACCAACAGTGATGCTAAATAGCATTACTCTATGTGCAAGACATTCTGGCTATATCAGCATACAGAGCTAGAAATCCCAAACATGCAAAGTCCCTATACATTAAAATATTGAATTCGGAGTTCATAACTAGGACAGAGATAAAGCTTTCTGACTTTTATAGAGAAGTTGTCTACGATTGAGGAAAAAATGATGCCACTATTACAAACTTTCACGAATAAGATTACATATTTCTGTTTAATATTAGTAAATAAGAAGAATGATAGAAAAACAATGAAAGGTTATAATGATTCCATAACAGTTAAAGGCAATAAACTTACAGCAAGAAGAAGAAGAAAAGTAAGAGAAATTTCAAGCCCAGCATCAATACTCACGTGAAGCCTTTTCTGTCAAAACACTGCTTTAGGGCTATGACATCCAGAGATTCCTCAGGAAGCTTTCCATCAGGATCAGCCATTCTATGAAGGAAAATATAACGACTAATAAAACAGAGACTTCCTGTTGAGAAAGTCTTCCCATTTCAAGACATCAAGTGAAAATGTCAAGATGCCTCTGAAAAGTTCAAAGTATCTCTCAAGTCTGCTTACCAGGAAGCTCTAACTAAAATGCGATATATGTTCATTTGACTTTGAAAAACTTCAATTAACAAATTAGTTTATAAAATTACAAGAAATTTAAGGACATTAAAATCTAGAATCCATCTCCAGGATGGGTGATCGAATATGGTGTGTTATATAGAACAACATTGCTGAGAACAACAATAGAATACTAATACTTATAGGTTAGTTTCAAAAATTAATTATACTACTGCTGAAGCGGTATTCACTAGATCACACCGATTGAGTAAAATAGTTGTGTATCAGATGCAACTGCAGCGGCAGTGGTCAAATTAGTGGTGATGACTATAGCTCAGTGCTATAACAGAAGCGTGGTATGACTTTGAGCAAGGATTGAATGATACCATGGTGAGCGATGTGTACAATAAAATTAACCAAGCAGTATTAATACGAATCTGAGAAGAAAAGGCAAACAACAGCGATAGTCAGTACTGTAATGCAATAATGCTGGCTGTTATCAGGTAAGCTGTTGAATCAATAGTTATGGTGGTCAAGGTGGCTATGTATAAAGTTAGTAAATGATATTTTGGTTAAAAAAAATTAAAAAAGGTCTTGAAGTAATGTGATTCTTAAAAAAAAAAAAAAATAAATAAAATTGAAAAAAAAGCCCTCACTTTGCATCTAGTCTTCCCAACTGAACAGGGATTTTTGGACCTCCACATACTAAAATGGCCTCTGCTCCAGCAACAGCTATCATATCTGCCCAGGATACTGATAAGCATACCAGCAGCAAACGATTTAGATGGCTACATAATGACCACACACAGAAGCTATGGAAACAGTTACTGCGCAAAAGTACCTGGTTCTACAGCATCCACTTGAATCTTTGCTTTCTCCAGAATCTAGACAACAATGCATCCATTGAGTTAGCCAACTGGAGGTTGTGAGAGGGTTGATCGTGCTGGATGTATAATCGAAGACAACAAGAACCTCAAATTTGATAAGCAAAGAAAGCATATTAAAAATGTTTTAACAAACATGTTATTATGCATGTACATAAATGTTACATGGAAAAGGGAGGGAGGGAGGGAGAGAGAGAGAGATTGCCTTTAGGGACTTCTTAAGACCTGCATTCTCAGGTCTTTCGAGTTCATAAACTACAGAGCCATTCATACCACCTAAAGTAACAAAATAGAATTATCCAGAAGATCATAAATTCATAATATTTAACATAGAACACAGAGCCAAAAAAAGGCAAGAAAATAATAAACTGCAAAGACCAGAAAAGATTTGTTTCCATGAGGACACTAGTGCAGGGGTGGTCATCCAAGAAGGCAAATATGATCATCAATAGATGATCATTGGCAATGCACTACGTTTTTAACAGCTCTCTGGACAAGTCTTACATAGACCTAAAGAAGCTCCCATATTCAAAGAGTGATGCACATCCAAGAAGAAAAGAATAAAAAAGGGAGAGGTAGACGAAAATCTACATGGCCTATTGCGATTGAGAAAGATTGGATTTTGCTGGATATCCTATTACTTATTGTATGAATTGAATTGAGTGACAAAAAAGGAATCATGTGTCACCTTACATTAACTGGAAATTAGTTGGAAGTCCTAGTATATATAGTGATGGACAATCAGAGTGGCGAAAAAGGAATCACATACATCCTTAATTAATTGGAAATTAGACTTAGGTTAGTGTTGTCAATCATGCTCGTCATGTTTAAGGACAAAATTCCTTTCTTTCTCTTAATCAGAAGTATAATAAAGATTCTATAAACAATACCTGTTTTATCGTCCTTATCAAAAGTCCCTGCATCATGAAAAACTAAACGAAGTAAACCAGCAGCTTTGGCCTTGGATAATACCTTCCTGATCTCTTCATGTAAGAGAGAACCTTCACTGGCACCATAGCTTAAGTTATCAGGCAATATATAATAAAAAAGTATGTGAGTCTACTTCTTCAAAAATTTTGTAATTGTAACTAATGCTAGCATGAGTTATTCTAGAATGCGCCAGGGTGCAGAATTCAGGCATATACAGAAATGAATATACTAATTATGAATATAAGTTTGCAATCAAGCTGGGATGAAAAAATTTCGCTTATAAAATTATCTATTTATTAACATTCTTACAAATTCAGTCTGAAAACTTACAAATATCAGTGTAGGCTTTGCCATCGAAAAACTTCAAGTACTGTATTACTTGCAAGATGTACTTAAATTTACATTTTTGTTATAATCACTAAACAATACTCGCAGGTGCTCTTCATAACTAATAGCAAGGCCTTGCCAATCACCAAGCTACTTTTTCCATATTCGAATGGCTGAAAAAGGCCTCTGGCCTATTCAATATTCAACAGTCAAAGCATAACATACAGATTCCCCATTATTGCATTATCAAGATTAATACTTGCTAACAAAAATCAGATATTTATTAGCTTCAAAAATAAAATAAATATTAAGGTTATGATTTAGACTTACTCAGCAGCAACAGCATAACTGGTGCTCTGAGAGAGGAGAAACGAAGCCGTTGCCATATACATAAGCGCTCTCCTCCGAAATGCATTCGAATTTGATTTGCAAGACGCAATTCCATCTGTAATAATTCAGAACAAATATTACATGAAAAGAATCCAGTGTGTATTTGTGCATGTTTACTTCAAAAATATAATGATTCTTTACTTGAGGGAGAAGAAGCAGCGGAGGTAGTGGTGGGTTTTCTCCAGCGAAATTTGACCGGAATTGAGGTTTTGACAGGAAATTTGAACGTTCTGCCAGAGGTAAAGGAGGTGGAGGAACTGAGCAACGACGGAGTAATTGTGGCGGCGGCGCTAGTGCTTCTCATCTTCCACGGTCGGCTAAGAATGTATGAGCGTGTCGTTTTTGTCTTCTTTTTGGTTTTTTTATTTACCGAATGTTTCGAGTTCCGTTTGAATAGTTATTGAATTTGGGTCCATGAATTTAATTGTTCATTGAAATTTAAAATATTAAATTTTGATAATTGAATTTAGGTTCATGTCTTTGATTACTTATTGAAGATTAAAATATCGAGTTTTGATCATTAAGTTTTGAAAAATATTGTGCATTAATCATTAAATTTTGAAAAATATTGTATATTATTTTCTGAACTTTGAAAAAAGATGTACATTATTCTCTGTAAATTCGATATTTTTCAAAGTTCAACAGCTATGCTAGTGAGTAACGTCCGACATATTTCAAAATTTAATGGTCAAAACTCGACATTTTAAACTTAGCAATCTAAGACGTGTACCTAAGTTCATTGAGCAATCGAAGACATTAACCCAAGTTTAGTGACCAAAATTTGACATTTTAAATTTTAGTGACCAGTCAAAGACATTGGCATAAGTTTAATGACTATTGGAACAATTAACTCGAATCTTTTATTGGGAGAGTTTGTTAAATAATTAGGGAATTTGGCCCAATAGCTTAATTTAGGAGTGAACACGGTTCGATTTGAACAGTTTGAGACAAATTTTCAAATCAAAGCATTTAAAGCGGTTTGAAATTTTTCCAAACAAAACCAATCCAAACCATTTTTTTCGGTTTGGTTCGGTTTAAAACCACGGTTTAATAAAAAAATAATAATATATATCAAATAAGTTAAATCATAAATATTAGTCTAAAATTTCATGTTAAAATATAAATTGTAATATTAAAAAAGTACAAATCAAAGTTATATAATTATAATCATTATAATGCAACAACATGACATAAATATTTTAAACTCTTAATCGATATTAATGGCGTCCATCGGCAAGTGTAATACATGATTTATTTTCTTCATAAATATAAAAGTATAGTACATAAATTCATTGATTATAGTTAAATGATGTAAAATAATTAATAAAAGAAAATGACCACGGTTTAACAAAAAAATTTAATATATATCAAATAAGTTAAATCATAAATATTAGTCTAAAATTTCATTTTAAACACAAATTGTGTTCTTAAAAAAATTACAAATCAAAGTTATATTATTATAATCATTATAATGCAACAAACATGACATATATATTTTAAATTTATAGTCGATACTAATGAGATCCATTTGCAAGTGTAATACATGATTCATTTTCTTCATAAATATAAAAATATAGTACATAAATTCATCGATTATAGTTAAATGATATAAAATAATTAATAAAAGAAAATGAATTAAAAAAATTCAAAAACAATAGCATCTAGCTACTATGATTTTTTGTGAATCATTCAATGATTCTGCTAAATCTAAATATAGGTGAATTACTTTAAGGGAGACGGACAAACTGACAATTATTAGAACAAAATAATATTAAAAAATTTATTGTCTGACTTGAATTTGAGCAAAATTTGAGAAAATTATTAGACGGAAATGAAATGTGCACGTTTGAATTAAAATCTAGATTTTATTCTCTACTCAATTGTAATGGAGAATCGATAAATGTGGTTTAGTATCAGTTGTTCAACACTTTACCCAATTTGAAGATTTTACATTCACGGTTATGATAACTTATGAATATTTAGATATGATTAATTAATTAATTGAGATGTATAATTATCGATTTGAGTTTAATTAAATCATGTCTAATATAGATGTATTTTTTTAATTGAAATGTGTTAAATTTTAATTGGGTTAAATAAAATTTAGAATAATTTATTTTCAAATTTTTTTGGTAAACAGTTTTACGGTTTGAAACGGTTTACAAAGATTGAAACCTAAACCAAACCACTTCGAAGCGGTTTGGCTCGGTTCAAAACCAAAACGTTGACAGATTCACGTGGAACCAAACCAACGGTTTCAGTTCGATTTTGCGGTTTGACGATTTCGTTGTTCAACTCTAACTAGATAATGTATTTGGTTTAATGGCCTTTGACCAATAATAAAAATAAATATATAATAGCTAAATTTTTTAATTGGCAAAATGACAGAATTTTCCTTTGATTTTTCTCAATTCATCCTTTCATTTCTCCTCCAAATTCATCTTAAAACCCTAATTTCTCTTTTTTTTTAATACGTCTTCTTCTTCCCCTCTTCATCTTCTTCAATTTTAAGTCCTCAAAATTGTAATCACCATTCTTACTACCCTAAAATTATGTTCTTTGTATATTCTTCACTTACTTTAGGTATCTTTTGAGTATTTGAACAAGGGTTTGCTAGCTTATTACTTACATTGAAAAATCACATATACATTTGAAGAAAGATGCTCTTAGAGATCGCATTTATGTTGTATTTTTATTATTAAACAATATTTAGTTAGTATTGTTTTTGTATTTAATATGTTTTTCATGTTCTCTACAACCATTGGATATAATAGCACTCCAACTGCTATACGAAATATAGAACATCACTCCAAACATTATTTGTAAAATAAAACGACACTACAGTCGTTATCGACGATAGTTTGATTTTTTAAACAAAATGACCTCCAATAATGGATTTGTTAACGTATATAATACAAAAAGATTGACTAGTCACAAAGACCGATTGAAATGACATATTTTATATTATTGAGATGGTAAAAGCACAAATCATCACACTCATATGTGTCGATTAAGTTAATGAACATATCTATCAACTTTTGTACATGTCATGCACAACATAAATAAGTTTCAGTTATTATTTTTAAGGAACAAACGTGCCGTAACTGCTTATACTCGTATTTATGCACATAACAGCACAAGTGTCTTTTTCCTGTCCAGTAACGACACTTGTGTTATTCCGAAAGTTTCACCTATGTCTAATTTTTTTCAACAAAATAATATTTAATAATGAACTCCCTAACGTATGTTGTATAAAAAGTTTGACGATGTCATAAATAACGTAAATGAGTTCCACTATTGGTTCCCGGAATACAAATAAGACGTAGCTACTTATACTCGTGTTTACACATATAGCCCTTGTTTGAGCCCCATTATTCATTAAAATGCATTATTAAACGGTGTATAAGTTAGAAATTTATCAGCATGTTTCTTGAGTATGACACTTATATTGTTATTGAGATAAAATGTTTTGACAGAACGATACAAATGTCGTTTAGAGGATGAAAAGGTCCGTTATGTGCCGTTATTGAAATAAAAAAGTTCTAAAAGAACGATACAAGTATTGTTATCGAATATAACTTATCCATGAGAACGGCACCTGTGACATTGTTGTAAAGAAAATGAATATAAAGCCTATTCAAGTGGTCGTTCCCTAATTGATAAAGGTACACATAGTGCGTGAGGAAAATTCTAACACCAACACATTCGACTATCAGAGGATTGTGGTTCCTGAACAAACAAATGGGTAAGCTTGGTTTAATCTAACATTTAGCGCCAACATTTATGACTTCTTTCATCTATGTCATTTCTATCTAACTCATGTGTGCCATTCTGTCGATAAATATAAGTATTAACAGCCACCACCTTTCCAAATCCCAATATTTGGTAAGTTGAACTCATTTATATTGCAAGATGGAAGTGTCGCTTACACAATATGAAAGATACACTCATTAATTATATTTTCTAACAAATGTAGATCATGACTTGCGATGTCACCCGCTCAATATATTACAATTTGTGTCAATTCTATAGATATTTGTCACATAACTAATACTTTTGACTTTCTTAAGCTAGATGGTCCAATGCTCAAGATTGTTGCGGTCGAAAAGAAGCAAAATATTGAGAAAATCAATTGAAAGGTACAAGTGTCGTTAAACGTCGTTTTATCCATAAACACGAGTATGGGCAGTCATGACTCGTCTGTGCCCCGATATTCGATAAGTTGAATTCATTTATATTGTAAGATAAATGTGTCGTTTACAAAATTTAAAAGATATGCTCAATAATTTTATTTTCTAACAAATGTAGATCATAACTTGTGATGTCACTCATTCAATATGATATAATTTATGTCATTTCTATCAATATTTGTCACATAATTAATATTTCTGACTTTCTTAAGTTAGGGGATCCAATGCTTGAGGTCATTGCTGTGGAAAAGAAACAAAATATTGGAGAAATTAATAGAAAGACGTAAGTACCGTTAAACATTACATGTATCGTTCTTTCTATAAACACGAGTATAAGTAGCTGTGACCCATCCGAGCCCCGATATTCGATATGTTGAATTCATTTATGTTGCAAAATGGACACACCGTTTACAAAATTTAAAAAATATGCTCATTATTTATATTTTCTTACGAATGTAGACAATGTCTTGTGATTTTAATAATTTGACACTATATAATTTATGTCAATTTTATTGCACTTTGTTAGATAATCAACATTTCTAACTCTCATAAGTTGGGGGATCCAATGATAGTGATCATTAAAGTGGAAAAAGAAGTAGAATATTAGAGAAATCAACAGAACGGTAGAAGTGCCATTAAACGTAACGTATGTCATTCTATTTATAAACATGAGTATGAGCAATCACGACCCATCCGAGCCCTGATATTCGATAATTTGAACTCATTTATATTGCAAGATAGATGTATCATTTACAAAATTTAAGAGATATGCTCATTAATTTTATTTTCTAATGAACGTAGATCATGACCTTGATGTTGCTCATTCAATATCATATAATTTATGTCAATTCTATCGATATTTTTCACATAACTAACATTTCTGACTTTTTTAAGTTAGAGGATCCAATGCTCGAGGTCATTGCGTTAGAAAAGAAGCTAAATATTGGAGAAATTAATAAAGTGGCATAAGTGTCGTTAAACGTAACATCACATATGCCGTTCTATCTATAAACATGAATATGAGCATCCACGACACTACCAAGCCCTGATTTGAATAAGTTAAACTTATTTAAGTTGTAAAATGGATATGTCGTTTACAAAATCTGATAGATATGCTCATTAGTTAATCAACATGAAAAAAAAGAATAGCACAAATGTCGTTACTATTATGAAATAAGCATAAGTGTCATTACTATGTAAACACGATATGAATAATTGATGCCTTGCATATTTTGAAATTAATTGTTATTAAATAAATAATATTTAAATTTTGAACATCATTTCTATATTTTACGTAGAAGATAACGTCTATGGTGTCGTTTTACACGGCAGATAACGACTGGACTGCCATTATTGTCCAATAATTGCGGATAGTACAAAATACACCAAATGTGAAAGTAAAATAAACTAAAACATCATTTTATACTATATTTAACAATAAAAATACCAATATACATGAGATTTCTAAAATTACATTTCTTTTTTCTTCAAATATAGTAGAGATTTCATGGTTGATAATATGGAAATGAAAGTTCTTGTTCAAATGCTCAAAATATTGAAGAAGATAGGTAACGAATATAATGAAAATAACATGATTTTAGGGCAGCAAGCACTGAAAAATCATGTTGATGCATTTTGGAGATGAATTGAGGAATTTGATTAAATTGAAAGGAGTGTTTGAATCTTTTCCATGATGAGAGAGTTTTGGATATTTGATATTATTTGTTTATCGTATTTTGTAATTAAGGGCCATTTGACCAACAAACATTGGAACAATGTTATTTAATCAAATACATTATTTGACTAGATTATTTAACAAAATCCCCCTAAATAATTCAGAATTCGGTTAAATAACATTCTTTCAATAATTATTGGTCAGATAGTCTTCAATTGTAAAATACAATAAAGCAAATAAAGAATATATTTGGTTAAATAACCTTCTTTCAATATTTGTTAGTCAAATAGCCTTCAATTATAAAATACAATAAGCAAATAATATCAATTATCCAAAATGTCTTCACTATTGAAAAAAACCCTAACACCTCTATCAATCCAATTAGATTTCTCAATTCATCTCCAAAATCATGTTGCCTGTGTTATTTCATTATTGTGCTTGCTACCCTAGAATTTTGTTATTCATTATATTCTTCACCTATTTTGGATATTTTCTGAGCATTTAAATAAGAATTTGGATTCTATATTATCTACATTGAAATCTCTATTATATTTAAAGAAAAAAATGCACTTTTAGAAATCTCATGTATATTGGTACTTTTATTTTTGAATATAGTATGAAATGATATTTTAATTTTTTTTTCATGTTTTATATATTTTGTATTGTTTGCAACTATTGGATGATAACACCGCTCAAGCTATTATCTGTAAAGTAGAATGACACGATAGCTGTTTGCAGAATGATAGGCCAACCATTATCTATTATGTTCTATCCGTTATTGATAATATATGTGGTTACTTTGATACTTTTAATATAATTTTTATCTTCATATTATTTTGATATATATTGAGTAAATTATTTAAAATTTTATTGTATTTGCATCTATGGATTTTGTAGAAATTCTATGAGTACATGTATACTATTTTGTTGAGTTGAAGAAGACTGAGAAAAGCATATAGACATGGAGTTATGTAGGGAATGGTGAAGAAAATATGGATATTCTTGATGTTCCAACTCATTTCGTACATAGAGTTGTGTAACAAAGTGCAAAAACTTGTTTACGTGGATTTAAGATCATATGAAATTGAGATGATGTCTATTAATTCTAGAACTGTTGATTTTGTCAATGTCTTATAATCGATGTAATCAAAATGGTAGACCTTTTTTTTTGGTTAAAATAAAACATAACTAGTGCCGTTTTATTTTTTATCTCAAAAATTTAGACATGGTGTTCTAAAATTACATATTATTGATTTAATAGCAACTAATGACAAAGTCAACATAGTATCATTCATTAATATGTGATTTCACACGTAATGGTACTATACTGTTTTCATCACAGTAATGACACTTGTGTCGTTCTGTTATTATTATGTTAATTAAGTAATGAACATATCTCTCATATATATATATATATATATATATATATATATATATATCATGCACATCTTGCAACTTAAATAAGTTCAACTTATTGATGATCAGGGCACGAACAAATCGTGATTACTTATACTCGTGTTTTTATGCAGAACATTACAATTGTTGTTTCTTATCAATAATAGCAACGTGTCTAGCTATTGATTCCTCTAGTATTTTGTTTCTTATCAAAGTAACGATGTTAAGTATTGGACCTTCTAACTTAAAAAAATTAGAAAGATTGATCATGTGATAAAGAACGGTTGAATTGACATAGATAATATAATATCGAGTTGGTGGAATCATAAATCATTGATTGATTCATTAATAAAAATATAACTAATGAGCATCTCTCAATTTTGAAAATGGCATGCCCATATTACAATCGAAAATGTGTTCAATTTATTGTTTTTTCAAGGCATGTATGAGTCATGGCTATTTATATTTGTGTTTATAGATAGAACGACACAATTGTTCTTTAATGGGACTTCTGCCGTTTTGTTCAATATTTTGTTTCTTTTTAAATGCAATGATCCTAAACAACGGATTCCCTAACTTTAAAAAGTAAGAAAGGTTAAACATATGACAAAGAACAGTTAAATTGATACAAATTATATGATATCGAGTTGGTGAAATCATAAGTCATTTATTGATTCATTCGAAAATATATATAATGAACACTTCTCTCAACTTTTGTAAACGACATGTCTATATTGCAACTGAAATGAGTTAAAATTCTTAATTTTTGGGGCCTGAATGGATCGTGGCTATTTATACTCATGTTTGTAGACAGAACGGCGCAAGTGTTGTTTAATGATACTTGTGTCATTATATTGATTTGTTCAGCATTTTGCTTTTTCTCCAACATAATGACCTCAAGTATTGAATCCCATAAATGAAAAGAGTCAGAGACGTTGATTTTGTGATAAAGAACTATTGATTTGACATAAATTATATGATATCGAGTTAGTAAAATCTCAAGTCATTGTATTGATTCGTTGCAAAATAACTAACGAGAACATCTCTCATCTTTTATAAACAACATTTTCGTATTGCAATTGAAATGAGTTCAACTTATTAGTTTCCAAGGTATGGATTGATCGTGGCTGCTTATACTTGTGTTTATAGATAGAATGGCATGAGTGTCATTTTCTTTTGGTTACGACCTTTTATGCCATTCTCGTAGACAAGTTTGTATTTCAGTAATAGCACTTGTGCATTATCTCAGATTTTTTTTTTTTTTTTTATCTCAATGGTGGCATTGACGCTATCTCAAGGACCTTTTCATTTTGTAAATGGCACTTGTGCCGTTCTCTTAGAATTTTTCACCTCAGTATCAGCACAAATGCCATTCTCATGGACAATTATATTTATAAACATAACAGTAGTTACACCATTCTAATAGACAATCTTATCTCGATAACGGGCACAAGTGCCATAACGATAGTTACAATGTTCTAATAGACGTTCTCATCTCAGTAACGGCACAAGTGTCGTACTCATTGACACCTATTTACAAAATAATGACAATTATATTGTTCTAATGTAAGTTATCATTTCATTAACGGCACAAGGTGTCGTTCTCATTAACACTTATATACAAATGTAACGACAGTTATACCCTTCTAATAGATGTTTTCATCTCAGTAACGTTACTTTTATCGTTTCGTAATTTTCTCCTATATTTTTTTCAACACAATGACCTTAAGGAATGGACCCTATAATATATCTGAGACAAAGATTGATCATGTGATAAATAATGGATGAAATGACGTAAATTATATGTTGTCGAGTTGGTGAAGGCAATCCTACTGATTTATGTCGATTAAATAAATAGTATATCTATCAACTTTTGTTCATGTCATGTTCATCTTAAAACGTAAATGATTTCAACGTATTTGTTCTCAGGAAATGAATAAAACGTGGCCAGTTATGTGTGTAAAAACATAAGGTCCATTTTATCTCAATAAAGGTACTTCTGCCATTCTATTATTTTCTCTTATATTTTCATTTGTTATCAATGTAATGACCTCAAGCAATGGGCTATCTAACTATGTAAGACATAATGGTTGNTTATTTTCTCTTATATTTTCATTTGTTATCAATGTAATGACCTCAAGCAATGGGCTATCTAACTATGTAAGACATAATGGTTGACCATGTAATAAAGAACGGCTAAAATGACATAGATTATAATGGACGTTTATAAGTCAGTAATGACACTTGTGCCGTTCTTATGGAAGCTTATAAGTCTTGTAATGATATTTATTCCATTCTCATGGACACTTATTAGTCTAGCAACAACACTTGCTCTGTTCTCATAGACACTTAGTAATCCAATGAAGGCATTTGTGCCATTCAAATAGAAGCTTATAATTCACGTAATATCACTTATGTCGTTCTCATGGACGCTTATAAGTCCAGTAAAAACACTTGTGCCCTTTTTTTTAGACATAACACCTTGAAGATACACACCAATATCTAACAAGGCAAACATGTACAATAGAAAAAAATCCATCTTCTAGAATAAAGTTATCCTACCGATATGTGCATTTTCAAATGTAGCCTACAACTTTTTTGCATTGTCCAAAACATCAAAAGTGTAGGATCCCAATATAAAACTTATATATGCTGAAACAATATAATTTTGAGTATACTTTAAAATACTAATCCTAAGCTCTTATCAGCATAGAACCATATCTTCTACCACTATAATTATCATTATTTCCATCATCATCACTGGAGTAATATGTGCTTTTCCCAATTTGATTATAAGAGTTATCTCTTTTAAAATCATGGCCACCAAAATGCGTACCACCACGCCTATTTTTACCTTTATATAGAGCTTGACTTGTAAACTGCATCAACCAATGGGTACCTTCTGATTGATTTCCTAGATCAGATCAGCTGAAAGCTTTGCGAATAATGAATTGTTCTTTGCTAAAGAAAATGATAGTCAGTCATGTTTTACTAAAGAAAAGCACCACCTGGTCTTTGTCCTGCAGGGGGCAGGAGAATTTCAACCTCATACGTGTTAACGTAAGCAACATGAATAATATCAAGACCACAAGCCATCACATCTTAGCAAAAAACATAAGTGTGTTTCCACTCTTAAATTATCTCAATGCTAATTCTCTTTCCTGGAACAACATGACAATCAAATTCAAATCAAGTAATAATCAATGTAAGCATAATGAAACAACAATTACACAACTAAAGAATAAAAATATTAAATAAAGTGAGGTCAAGATCTATTCTATGAATAAGAGTATTGTAAGAAAAATAGTAAAGCATAGTCATTGTTTGTTCCTTATTGTTTTAAAACTCATTTTCAATCACACATTTCATAGTATTTACAACTTTTATTAGTTTTCCAACCGTCCATTTTATTAACTTTTATTAACATTTACTAAAAAAATGATTTTTAGCTAACCAAATAGTAACGTATATAAATAAGGATCACATAGCAAGACATGCAAAAATTATACAGGCAGCATAAATTCTAGGAGTTGAATTGCTCCTTAATAATGCCATTTTAATAAATTTCATTAAATCTGTAACAGTTAAAATAAATTCACCCTACATTTTTGTTTAGAATTTTGAAATCAACAAACGTAAAGTTCAATAATGGGACTTAAAGGAAATAATGAAATACAATAAAGCATAATTAGAAAATTTTTACTAGAAAGCTCCGAATTACTTAAATCAAATTACCTAGAATGCAGCTCTTTAAGTCCCAGGGCATATCAAAGAACAAGCAAATTTGCATATCACAATTTTCATTTATAACAATGCTCATAAATGAATTTCTTTTTAACCCATCATATTCAAACCCCTAAACATATCAAAATTCAATCCACATTAGAAAAATAAAAATAAAAAAAGAAACTCAACT
Organism: Olea europaea var. sylvestris; assembly: GCF_002742605.1. Taxonomy (NCBI): domain Eukaryota; kingdom Viridiplantae; phylum Streptophyta; class Magnoliopsida; order Lamiales; family Oleaceae; genus Olea; species Olea europaea. The sequence goes on from NW_019260263.1 coordinate 433,843, forward strand.
AAAAATAAATTAAATATACGAATATACTATGAAATCATAAAAATGCTCTATCTGCACTATTTAATTCTAAACCTACACCAATGGAAGTACAAAATCACATTTCAAAATGAAATAATTGAAGAGAAAATTACCTCTCTCTCTCTCTNATTTGTAAAATAGAGAATCCCATATCTTGAAACTCTTTCAAGTAATGAAAAACATGAAATGCAACCTTATAATATGAGTCATATAGATTCCACATAAATTCACTCAACATGTTCACAGAGAATGAGCTGTTAGGGTAAGTAATAGTATGGTACATGAGTTGACTGACTAATTGCCTGTATGAGCCAGGATTAGAGAGTAAAACCCATCATCAAGCGTGAGTTTCAAATTTTGGTCCATAGGAAAAGATGCAGGTCGTAAACCCAAATTTTTAGATTTCAAAAGAAGATCCAAGATATCTTTGATTGAAGAAAATTCCAAGCAGTGAACAAGCAACCTCAAGATTAAGGAAGTACTTCATGGTACCCATGTCCTTAATTTTAAAATGATTGTCAAGAGTGGTTTTGATGATTGTGATGGTAGAAAGATCATTGCCTACAACCAAAATGTCATCACCATACACTACAACCACAGTAAAAGAGGGTTCAATAGTCCGAGAAAAGAGTGAATAATCAGCTGCAAATTGAGTAAAACCATCAAACAACAAAACAGATGAGAGCTTCAAGTACTAATTCCATGAGGCTTGCTTAAGACCATAAAGACCTCTTATTCTAAATACCCGAGAGAAAAGCATTATTGACATTAAGTTGATAAAAAAAACAATTTTTCAAGCAGCTGCAGTGGCCAAAGCACGATGAACAATTACAAGTTTAGAAATAAGGGCAAATATGTCATGATAACCAAGCTCTTCAACTTGAGTATAACATTTGGCCACTAGTCTAGCCTTGCGTTACTTAATGGAACCATCAACATGGAGTTTTGTTTTGAAGACTCATTTACAACCAATGGATGCTTATTTGGTGGGAGAGGTATAAGAAGCCAAGCACGATTAGTTTCAAGGGGTCAAATCTCAAATTCCATAATGTCATGCCAATAGGAATGATTTGCAACCTAAGAATATCGATTAGGGTCAGCGGATTGTGATAAATTAGATATAAAGGCAAAATATTTAGGTGAAAAATTATGATATGAAACAAAGTGAGAAAGGGGATGGGACGTACTTAAAGATGTAATCGAAGCAGTAGAAGGCATAACAGAAGTCATTGATGCTAGGATAGGTCAAATGAAGTCAGCAAGATAGGAATAGCGTTGTACAGTGTAGCAAGGGCAAGTAGGGGAGGGATGGGAAAAGAATTAGGTGGAGTAGTGATGGGTACAGACGGAGTTGGAGAGTTAGGGATGGGTAGAGGTAGATGCTCTAGGGTATGCTTTCATAGCAGAGTCTATGTCAATAAAAGCTTTGGGTTTTATATGTAAGAAGGACTAGATCAAAGACAGGAAATGGAAAGGAATATAGACTAGAAAGGTACTTAAAAAGAATAAACTCAAACGTTATAAGAAAGGAAAATAGTTTGGAAAAAAGAAAGATAAGAGAGTAGTGATGGGTACAGACGGAGTTGGAGAGTTAGGGATGGGTAGAGGTAGATGCTCTAGGGTATGCTTTCATAGCAGAGTCTAGGTCAATAAAAGCTTTGGGTTTTATATGTAAGAAGGACTAGATCAAAGACAGGAAATGGAAAGGAATATAGACTAGAAAGGTACTTAAAAAGAATAAACTCAAACGTAATAAGAAAGGAAAATAGTTTGGAAAAAAGAAAGATAAGAACAAGTTGAAATGCTTCAACTGTCAGGTATTTTGTCACTTTGCTCAAGAATGTCCTGTGCCAAATAAGGTAGCTCTTGCAAATATTTCTTTTAGTACTATTATGTTTTAACACTATTATGCTAGTTGAATCTTATCCTATGTGAATTATAGACACAGGGCAACAGACCATGTAACCTGGGATTAAGAAGCAATTGTGAAGTTTTGTCGATTTCTAGTTGGTACAAGGTAGATATACATCGATAACGATGATAGAGTGGAGGCAAAAGAGTTGGTACATTACAAGTTGCATTAGCATATGGCCATACTATTCTCTTTCATGATATCCTATTTGCACCAAAGATACAAGAAAACTTCATTTCATTTTATTCTTTTAAGATTAGGTTTTAGTTTGAATTTTTGTGGTACTTCTACTCGTATTTGTAATGACAATTTTTAGTATAGATATTGATATGTCAGGTGAACTTGTAATGTCGGATTGTGATCCTAATACTTATAAGTTATAACTATTACATTGATCGTTGTTTATCTATAAATGCATCTTCTTCTTTTTCTAAAGATTTGAATGTCGATACATATTTATGGCATGCTAGATTATGAATATTGGACAAGAGGGAATGAATAGGTTAGCTAAAGAAGGTTTGCTAGGTTCAATCTATAATGTTTTATTAAATAATTGTGAACATTGCCTAATCAAAAAAACAATACGATAACCATTCAGTAAAGCCTTTAGATCTGAACTTTCATTGTAGTTAGTACATTCAGATATATGTGGTCCTATCAATGTAAGTGCAAGACATGGAGCCTTTTATTTCATTACTTTTAGAGACGATTTCATGTGGTATAGTTATATCTATTTGATTTTTCATAAGTCAGAGGCATTAGAATGCTTCAGACGATATTTAAATATGGTGGAAAATCAATTATATAAAAAGGTAAAAGCCTTAAGAACTGATTGAGGGCATAAATATCTAACCAAATATTTCAAAAAAACTATGTAACGATAAAGGAATCCTTAGGTAATTATCTATTCCAAAACTATTAAAACAAAACTATGTTGCTAAAAGGAGAAATAGAACGTTGCTAAAAATGGTGAGGTCGATGATGGCACAGGCTAACTTACCCATTTCTTACTAGGGAGATGCTTTGTTAATTGCAACCTATATTCTGAATAGAGTTTCATCTAAATACGTACTTACTACAATATATTAGCTTTGGACATGTAGATCTCTTGATTTGAATTATTTGAGGTCCTAGAGATCAACTGCCTATATACATGATTTTTTCAAGAAAGTTTCAAAAATTGGGCAAGCAGGATAAGAAGTATATCTTTATAAGATACTCATGATGGGACAATAACTGTGATAGAGTCACGTAATGTAACATTTCTTGAAAAGTGATTTCCTAGTAGAGGAAAAATTGAAAAGGAAGAACTTTTGTTTGAATTAGATGATAGAGTTGTACTTGATGAATTTAACTGTAGTACAAGATGAAGCAATTTCACCTATTAATCCAAGTGGGAGCAACTTATCTCCAAGTGACAGGGTCATATCAACGCTTTCACTTTGTAATAGTACTAGAAAAGTATTCCTAGACTTTACTTTAAGAATAAAGGGCAAGTTTTCCTAGTATCTCCAGAAGATGATGAAGAACCAAATTAATACAAGAAGCTCTATCGTGTCTTGCAAAGGAAAAGTAGAAGAATGCAATGGAAAAGAAGATGAAGTTTATGAAATCCAAGCAAGCTTAGGACTTGGTTGATCTTTTGACTGGTAGGAGAGATATTGGAAACAAATGTGTTTTCAAAATAAGGTTAAGAACTGATGGAACTATAGAGAGATATAGGGCTCGCTTGGTAGCAAAGTGTTGTACTCAACGGAAGAGTATAGATTATGAAGAGTCATTCTAACTAGTAGTAAAATTTACTTCAATTAACTTACTCTTTGTCATAGAGGCATGTTTAGATTTAGAATTACATCAAATTGACGTAAAGGCTACTATTCTCAATGGAGAATTGGATGAAGAAATTTACATACAACAACCATTTTAAAACACTTCACGTGAATAAAATTTATAAATTGAATAGATAAATCTATAGCCTAAAGTGGTCATCTAGATAGTGATACTTAAGATTTGACAAAGCAGTTATCTCGTACAATTTGTCATGATAGATGAAAATCACTGTATTTATTTGAAAAATGTTCAATAAGGCATTTCTAATTTTATATCTCTATGTAGATGACATCTTATTGACTAGGAACGATAATGATTGTATATAAACCATTAAGAAATGACTGTCCTTGAATTTTGAAATGAAGGACATGGGGAAAGCATATTACATATTAGGTGTTAAAATCCATATAGATCTTTTGAAATCTTTACATGCATCCTAAGATTCTTAAAGATAAAGAAGAATTATCTATAGCACATACTCCAGTGTAGTCGGGAACTTGATGTACACTATCCCTGACATTTGATATGTTGATTTAGTCAACACGTGTCAATTAAATTTCGAAAGAGAGCATTGAAAAACTATTAAGAGGATATTAAAGTACCTGAATGGTACTGCTAATTATTTCCTATGCTATGAGGAAAATATTTTGTGCTTAAAAGGATATACAGATGCTAACTAGTTTGGAAACCTAGATGAGCACAAATCAACTTTGTAATATGTATTATTGCTTAACAATGGCACCATCTCTTGGAGTAGTAAGAAATATACATTCATTTCCTTATCTCAGTGGAAGTAGAATTCATAGTATGTGCTTCAGCAGTATAGGAAGCTATTTGGTCAAGGAGATTCTTTTGGTGTTTAAGTCTCCTTAATGGTGGTGTAAATTGATTTACTGTGATAATCAAGCATATATTGAATATACAAAGGATTCCAAGTATCATAGTCAAACCAAACATATTGATACAAAATACAATTTTGGAAGAGACATCACTAAGAAAAAAGAAGAAGAAGTAAGTTTGTAATATATTTATATGCACCAAATGGTAACTAGTCCATTTACTAAATTTATTCCTAGAGATGTCTTTGTAACTCATGTTAAATCTTTCGGGATTACATAAAATTTAAATATCTACTATGAAAACTTTTCATATAAGTCTATTAATGAACAATATGTTGAGAAATGTTTTGTTTTGATTACTAGATTATTGTTTAATATGCACACATAAAGTATGTCAAACATGTTGAGATTTGTTCACTCATATGAGCAATTTCCTCAAATACTTTGGGGTGTTCTGAGATAAGACATAGAGATTATGTTGTGTACATAATCCAATCACCTTGATAGGATATTAATATAAGATTACAGCAAGTAATCGAAATAAATTTCGTTATCCATTAGGCCTGTTTTATAGTCAGACGAAGTTCTTAATTGGGATTGCCTAGAGGAATATATATAAGGAGAGCTCAGATTAAATACCAAGTAATATCTTAACAATGTATTTAATTTGTAAGATGAGATATAGCTCTAAGAAAGAGAGAAAATATCGTAATACGTATTCATATCATGTGTGCTTTAGCGATAAATAAGAAACGAAAGAAGTGATCCACCTTTCTTCATTATGTAACTCTCTGAGGCACATATGATCCCACTTATATAATCTTATAACTTTTAACTATTTCTCAAAATTTTATTTCGGTGTTGCTATTTTGGCATGTTGTCAATAACTATTGTTAATTCGATTTGATGGGATATGTCTAGGAAAGCAGCTGACTTAAAATTAAAGAATTCAAGTAGGAAAAGAACATTATTTATCTAACACCTTAGTTTGTATTCATGAACTAGACAATTATTTTAACTATTTGAGCTTTGTCCCACAATTGTGAACATAATATAAATGAGAAAATTGAATATGTTATTTGATTAATTGAGAGATCGGAAATACTTGAACTGGTGTTAAAATATGTGAAAAGTATAGCAAGAAATATATTTTCTCTTGTAGAGCTGTTCTATATCGTTAATGGGTGTATAGTACTGTGTACTCTTAAATTAATTCGCTAGTCGCATGATCCATTTACCCTAAGAACTTGGAGATGTTGAGATACACATAATTGATATTATAATAGAATCAAGTCAAGCACATCACATATGAGTGGGAAATGTTGATTAAAATGGGTCATCCACGATCCATTTACCAGTATGAACTAGGAGATGTTGAAATAAATATAATTGATATTATATTAGAATCAAGTCAAGCCTATCATGTACGAGTGGGACATATTGATTGAAATGGGTCATCCATGTGAATTGATCCAAACTGGTTTGCAAGAAATGATTTTTGGAGGGAGGAGATGAATTTTAAGTTTGAAATTCAATATGTCACCACCCACAAACTCTATGTAACTTCCAATACACCAAATAATCATATGAAATCATGCAAATTTCAGGTAGAACATATAGACAAAATACACAAGGGGATGTGGCTTGATATTGGTAAGATTTACATCTCAAAATTGGTATTCGGGTTGTTGCTATTCAAACTCCCATTTTTGTAATCGAGTTTCTAACCAAGAAGTTAGTAGAAGGCGGTGTAGAAAGCAAGTAAATCAAAGGCAAATTATTCAATCTCATTTTTAGGATTTCAAGTAAGTTCTACCATTCCAAACTTGGTGAGAAGCATGCTTGTGTGATTTACAGTATGGTTCAAAAATAAGGAAAAGATTTAAGTTTACATGAAAAATTATTTTATGAAAAAATGTGACTGAAAGTGAGTTTTGAAGAAATGAGAAGTCTAAACGGGGCGAATGAGCTCTCATTCTTACTTGTATTGCAAAGTTTTGAGCTAATAATTAATAACGAGATCTTTGATCAGTCAGGCCAGACCAAGTAATATATTCCAAATGAGTGGCTGATCCTAATTTATGGAGAAGATCCAGATTCAAATGAAGTTGCAGGCCACATTGGGATGAGAAAGTGTTCTAGCACATTACTTTCGAAGAATTGCTCGCTAATCTTTGAACATGGATTGAAGGTTAGATAGTTCTAAACAAGCAATAGAATTTTTTATTTTATTTTATTTTTTTGGGCATCAATCAATACTACATAGAAACAAGACTTCTTAGCAGCCCTAATACATGTACAAGAGAAAACACTAAAATATGAAAACCACAAACACGCCAATGACTCATCATCATCATCATCATCTGCAACTGCTATCTTGGACCGGAAAGGCGAACTGCAGAAAGATAAGCATCATTATTACAGTCCGACAAGAAATTCGAGGAAATCCGGGAACCAAGTTGAGAAGCAGTTGGGGGTCGGAGGACAGGATAGACCCCCTCGAGCATTTGCACTACTTTCGTCATTGGTGGCCTGAGGTACATATCATCCTGTATACACCATAAAGCAACTTTGATTACTGTGGCAAACCTTGCGTCCTCTTCGTCTATCTTCAGTTTAGTGTCAATTAATTCATAAAATTTTCCTTCTTCCATCATCTTAAAAGCGAAGGAAGGAAAATCAGATTTCTCTGAACTTTCTGCATTATCATAGTTTCTTCTGCCACTGATCAATTCGAGCAACAACATTCCATAGCTATAAACATCGATCTTCTCTGATATGCCATAGTTTGTGATCCACTCTGGTGCGAGGTACCCCGTGGTGCCCCTTAATGTGGTAAAAAAATGGCTCTGCTCTCTGGTCATAAGCTTAGCCAGGCCAAAGTCTGAAACTTTAGCCATAAAGTGTTCATCAAGAAGCACGTTTTCAGGTTTAATATCACAGTGAACTATTTTTACATCACAATCCTCGTGGAGGTAAGCCAGGCCTTTAGCCGTACCCACTGCAATATTGAATCTTGTATCCCAATCCAACATCAACTCGCCTTTGTTTTTCCTGAAAAGCCATTTATCTAAAGATCCATTTGCCATGTATTCATATACAAGAAGTCGGTGGCTTCCCTCAGCACAGAAGCCTTTAAGCCTTACCAGATGAAGATGATGGATGCTGCCTATGATACTAACTTCAGCCTGAAATTCTTTCTTTCCCTGACCAACACCTTCCAATTTTTTCACAGCCACTCGAGTTACATCAGGGAGAGACCCCTGATAAACTGAACCAAACCCTCCCTGCCCGAGTTTCACAATGAAGTTACTTGTTGCAGTCTCAAGATCTTTATAACTAAAACGGACAGGCATCCCAGATAAACCCTCCAAAAAATTGTCCTCTTCCGAGCTCTCTTTTTGGAAATCTGGCTCTTTCCATTTCTTCTTACAGTAATAAAATCCAGCAAAAAGCAAACTCAGCATAACAAATATCAAAATTAAAACGATAATGACTATAGGAAAGCGCTTGTCACTGCCTCCACTGTTTTGCCCTTTACCGCCATCACTAAAGATTTTGATGTAAGAATCATAGCCGGCCCCATTGAGTGATCCTTGCATGCTTCCTATCTGATCAAACAGAAAACAATTCCCTGAGTTGCTGTGAAAGAACATAGCACCACAAGAGCAATTTCTAAGGCAAGAATCTTTGCAGCTGTTTAAGTCGGTTTTAGAGAATGGTTGGACAAAGCCAAGTGCAAAGTAGCTGAATCCATCACCTGCACTTACAAGCTCCCCAGAATCCTTCGAGTTATAGCATGAAGGACGTGCTCCAAATTTGCAAGAGGGAAGTGCTGATGGGCACTGGCACTTGTTGCCAGTATAACAAACATAATAGGGATCACAAGCTGCAGGTCTTCTGCACCGATCCTCTGGTATTCTTAATGAGGAGGGATTTGTAGAACCTCCTTGAATCATGACGAAAGTAATGAAACCATCAGCTCCCAAAACAGCAACCCAAGTTGCATTTGCATTACTATCGTCAAATATTAATTGCCAGAGCAAGGCTTTATTTCCATCATAAAATCTCCAAGAATTGGCATTAAGAGTGGCTGAAGTGACGTTATTGCCATCTTTATTGATGATTCTTCGTGTGTCACTTCCCATGGCCCAGTATGGCTGTGGGGGTTGAAAACCTGCAGAAAGAATCATATCTCCAGACTTAATCTCAAGGGAATAGCTCAAGTTATTGGATCCAGGATTACTTACGAGTTTCGTCCCTTCACTGAACTCCTGGTTTGGAAGTAGTGTATCTGTGGGATGGCTAAAACTCTGCCAAACTACAGTTCCATCACTTCCACGCAAAACCAGATTTCCCGAGTCCAGCAATTCCATTGCTGAAACACCTTTCTTAGAGGTACCTGTCGACCAAATTGTGGTTCCGCCCCTTTGTAAGTAAGCATTCCCATTATTGTCAAACATGAAACTATCTGAATTTCGAACTGGGGAGCCTCTATTAGCAGACCACACTATAGAAGAACTGTCCTTGTGAATGACAACAAGTAGAAACAAGGTGACATCTTTGGTGGTGGTGAATCCAAAAGCAAAATGTGAATTGTTGGATACTAGAAAGAACCCATCATTGTCAATCCAAAACATTTGAGATCCCTGAAAACCTGGCTTCAAGTTGCCTTTATTTTGAATACTAGCCGTGCAAGTTTCCAGTAAAAACAGAATAAACAAGCACCAAATACTGATACACAAGAACACCCACGTTCCCATCAACAAGTATAACTCAACTGAATTCGAGAAAAGCAGAGCCAAAAATATGACAATTTGAGCACAGAAAAACAAGATAAATAATCAACCAAGAAAGCCCTATAATTCCAAGACTAAGAAACAGGTACAAGAAACTCAGAAATTGACAAAACAATGGAAAATGCCTGGGTACTTTTCACATAGCCCAGTGAAAGATAACCCAATAATTCAAACTCGGAATTGCAGAAAGAATGACCCACAAGAGAATAGACCATGAAAACAGAAGATTACGTTTAAGAAATGGCAAATTGCTATAAAATGAGGCTCCAAGTGGCAGAAAAAATTTTAAAGAGAAAATTCAAATGCAAAAGCATTACAAATGAAATCGGATGAACCTGTTATTGATTATATCAAAGATTTGGAGGCGTCTGATATGAGCTGGGCATTAACTTGTGTTCAAAAATCTGGTGGGCTAACAGTATATAAGTTGACAAAAAAATATANAAAGGGGCGTTTTTATTGGCGATGACTTTACAATTGGAAAGTAAAAACAGAATGTCTCCAAGGGGTGCAAGCACACGAGTTACTATAAAAGAAGTGTTTAAATCTAAACTAAGAAATTGAAAGTTACATATTCTCTGTTTGAGAGTGTTTGATTTGGGGTCTTTTGCTCTATGTCTTTTCTTCCTTTTATACTCTCTGGATGATCTCTTTGTGATCAACCGCCTAAAAACGGCTTGATCGTTCTATAACTGCCCACTTTCCTCGTAATGGCCAACTTGTCATAGAACTACCTTTTCTAACTGCTGCCATTACTCTTTGTCGTTCAACCGTCTTCAATTGAATTCCTTGAATCGTGGAACGTGATAGGGCTGCTTAATAACTGCTTTGATAACTGTGCTTCTTGATAACCATAACATTTCATGTTTGCTACGACCTTAGGCGACTCGAAGGTTTGGGCGAGAATAGAGTAGCAGCTCTGGGCGACTGCATGGCACTCCATTTGCTCAGATCCTGAGCGACTTGCAAGCTTGGGTGATGGTGTTACCGCGCTCATGAGCCTCCCTATTTGGGCCTTCATCCTGAATTGTCTGATTGGGCTTCGTCCTTTGGGCTATCTGATTTGGGGATCCTCCAATTGGGCTTTATTCCTTGGGCCGTTCGATTTGGGCTGAATTTTTATGTGTCAACAATTACCCCCAATATGGCAGAATTAATACCAATTATTAAATTTTGCCATATTTACTTTGTGTTTCCAGCAACATTCGAAATTTCCAAGAATTTCAATCATTGTTTCCTTCCATAGCTTGAAAAGGTACGACGTTTTGCAAACCCTTATAACCCCCATATCTATCATTAGTTCCAGGCCTACGATTAAGGCTTCATATTCGGCCTGATTATTGGTGCACATCCTATCCAAAGTGAATGCGAATTTGTAGCAAATCCCTAAAGGATTTATCAATGCTACTCCTACACCTACACCTCTAGAGGTTTTTGACCCATCGAAATACAACACCCAAGGTTTTAGCTCGAACGAATTGATTTCTAATTCAATTTCTTCAGGCATGTCAAGGCATAGATGATCGGCTAAAAAGTTAGCCAAAGCCTGATTTTTCAGTGCCTTTTGGGGTATGTATTGTATTTCGAATTCTGATAAAGCTAACGTCCAAAGGCCTACCCTTTGGTGTAAAATAGGGCGAGAGAACATATACTTAATCAAATTTGCTCTAGAAATTAAATAAACGGTTACGGGCCGTAAATAAACCCTTAATTTTGTACATGTGAAATATAATGCGAGACATAGTTTTTCGATAGCAAAGTAATTACTTTCACATTTTGTCAACCGTCTACTCAAATAGTAAATCGCCCTCTCTTCACCAAATTGATCTTCTTGCGCAACCATTCCAACTATTGATTCTTTTTCAGTCGATACATACATTTCATTGGTCGTCCTTGGATTGGTGATACCAACACTGGTGGACTTGACAAATATGTCTTCAGGCTTTCAAAAGCCTTTTGATGTTCTTCCTTCTAGACGAATTCGTCATGATTTTTCAGCTTTAAAAGTAGCGAAAAGACTTTAGTTCGCTCTACACAGTTAGAAATAAAGCGTCTTAAAAAGTTTACTTGGCCAAGAAATCTTTGCAATTCTTTTTTGTTGCTAGGTGGTTTGGCTTCTAGAATGTCTTTTGCTTTATTTTTATCAAGTTCAATCCCTCTTTTGTGTACCAAGAAACCAAGAAAGTTCCCTGCATTGACACCAAATGCACATTTCAAGGGATTCAACTTTAGCTTATATTGTTTCATTCACTCAAATGAACATCTTAACTGTTCGAAATGGTCCTCTTCTTTAATGGATTTGACCATCTACATACACTTCAACAAACTTGCCTATCATATCATGAAAAATTAAATTCATTGCCCTTTGATAAGTCGCTCCTACATTTTTCAGGCCGAAAGGCATGACTACCCATTCGAAACATCCTAGAGACCCAGGGCATCTAAAGGCAGTTTTGTGTATGTCTTCCTCAACTATATAAATTTGATTGTATCTTGAATACCCATCCATGAAAGAATACATGACGTGTCCGGGAGTTGAGTCTACTAAAGAATCTACCGTGGGCATTGGATACTCGTCTTTGGGCGTGGCTATGTTTAAATTTCTAAAGTCTATGCACACCATTAGTTTACCATTCTTTTTTAGTACTGACACGATATTGGACAACCATTCGACATACCTGGCTGTTCTAATAAAGCCTGCTTTTAATAATCACTCTATCTCTTTCTTAATCTCAGGGAGTACATTAGAATCAAAACGTCTGGGAGGTTGCCTATGAGGTTTAAAATTAGGCTTAGTTGGCAATCTATGTTCCACTAAGTCTCTATCTAAACCAGGCATTTGTTCATATTTCCAAGCAAAACAATCTTTATACTCCTTTAACAAAGCGACTAATTTATCACTAACCTCTTGATCGAGCATGTGGCTGATGAATGTTGGACGATCTTCTCCTTCATTGCCAATATTTACTTTAATTAGAGGGTCTTGTGCTTGAGCGTATCTAGGCTTGATGATCCGCATTACCTCATCGTCCAGCTCCTTTGTAAGCACTTCTTCTTCTAAACAATCCACCTTGTTGACTTCTCGGCCAATATTTTGTTCCAATTCGAATACTGCTAATTTGTCTTTCAGCTCTTTCAGAGCTGCCTCTTCTTTCGCCTTGTCATTGCATTCTTTATTGAAAGCCACTAATTTGAATTTGAAGGCCTGAATATCGACCATTTGCTCTTGTTGCTTAGAACTCATTCAAAATTCTTTAATTATTCTTTTGCCAATTACTGGCTCTTCTAGGGCCACTATATTTGGCCTCATCTGTCTGAACATTTCAGTGAGTGCGTCTACTGAAAATGGCTCTTCGCTTTCCACGACAACTTGAGTTTCTTCCCCATCTTGTACTACCCTGACAGGTCCATAGTTTCCTTCGTACATGAACTTTTCCACTGAGTTTGCTTCCGCAACAAAAGGCCTATGATCGGTCTGTACCACCTCTGTTTCACCCTTGTTATTTCAAAAAATCAGGCATTGATGGAGCGATGAGGGTATACAGTAACTTCCGTATATCCAATCTCTTCCTAATAATACATTGTAGCTAGTAGGACCATCTATTACAAAGAAGACTGTGGTCCTAGTAGTTGTACCTATAGTCATGTCCAATGGCATAACTCCCTTAGCTGCAGTTGCTCCTCCATTGAAAATTGTAAGGATGACTTCTGTTGGAATCATATCCCCTTCTGTCTTTGCAAATTTCCTCATCATCATAGATGGAATGGTGTTTATAGCTGCTCCATTATCGACAAGCACTTTTGCTACAGGTATGCTGTTAACTAGAGTTTTAACGTACAGCGGCCTTAAGTGTTTAGTCAATTTCATAGCTGGCCGTTTAAAAATAACATTTTCGGCAGCCTCTATTTCTACTTCCTGCTTGTCCTCTGTTGAGTTATCCTTTTGTGATAAGTCAACATGCAGCATATCGCACTTAGCTTCTGTCTCCTGAATTTTCCTTTTACTGTTTTCTGATACTTCCTCTTTAGTTACCCAACCTGTGGGAGGAGGCATTATTCTTGGAGGCGATCCATACTTTTCAGAACGAGGCACTCTTTTTTTCCTTTTGGGCGTCCCGTACAGCACGTAAAAATCGAAAGGACGCCCAGATGGTTCTTCCAGTAAGTCTACTTCATGAACTCCCTCTCGATGTAGTTGCTTCAACAGAGTATTGTGCGATACTCCCCTTCTTTTCCTTTCTGCTTCCAGATCGATTTCCTCTTCAATGTTTATCATACCATCATCTTCCTCACCATTGTAGGCCTCTCTAGAAGTCTGGCATTCTTCATATTCCAGCACGCATGCTTCTCCTTCGTTACCCTCTATTTCTTCTTCTTTTTTCTCTTTACTCTTGAACTCATTGGCCAGTAAATAATTATTAGCCACATCAGGAGATAACGTACCGAATTGAATAGTAAGGAGCTGATCTGGATCTTCTTCATGTTTTCTATCTTGCTCAAACTTTGATCTCCCAAAGGAAGTTTCTGGCAGCTCTTTCATTGATTCATCTGTATTGGTCTCTTCACTATCTTTGAGAACATTTTGATTGGCTACCTTGAGTAGCTTAGACACTTTAGGACGTGACACTCCCTGTTGCTGCCTCATCATTCGTCCATAGTATCGTTGGAAACGCCTTTGTTGGGTTCTGGTCATTTCGTCGAAGGGTATTGCCCTTCCTGCATTATACTGGAATGAATGTCATACATTTGGCCGGCGAGGTTGCGGCCTGAATGTTCTCCCATTATCTACTGGCCTAAACTGCCTCTCAAAAGGCGGTCCCTTGTAGAACGATGTACCTCGCCCTCTATCAGGCTGAGCATTTGGGAGGAGCGCAGGGCGATGGGGATGCTGCCATGTCCCTGATTTCTCCGTATTCCCACTCACTTCTCTTTTACATCTTGCACAGAAGACGTCTTCATCCTTCTTTGGCTCCTTCATTTTAATACGCTCAAAGACACTGGGATGTGGTCTAGGGTCTTCTTCCCCATCATCTATAACCAATTTGAATTTTGACAACTTGTTTTTGAAATAAGACGTCACCATATTCACTCCAAGTGGCTGTGAAAAAGGGTTTTCATCCACTGCCATCTTCTTTTTATCATCGAACGTATTTCGTCCTGATTCAATGGCATCCTGCAACACATGGCGAAAAACCAAGCAATTGGTAGTCAAATATGACCATGCATTATGCCACTTGCAATATTTTTTACCTTTAATTTGATCAGGGTTTGGCAATTTATGCTTATCGCTCAGCATTATCTGCTTATCCTTATATAATTTATCAAATATAAGGCCAGCTTTGGTCACATTGAACGAGAACGTTCTAGTTTTCATGTTTTTATCTTTCATAGGCTCATCTTTGCCTGATGGTCTAGGCTTAGCCATTATGGGACAAGTATACGTGTCTCCTTTGACTAATTCGGCCAAACACACTTCGGTCTGATCGTATGACTCATTATTGATGGTATGAACATCAAAATTTGGGTCTCTATAATAAGTCCCTTTGCTAGAATTTTTCATCTGCTCTTCTTCTCTTATCAATCGTTCATACCTAATCACGTTTGCACTTAATTGAAAAAGGTCAGGAAATTCCTTATCTTGGAATTTCTTTTTTAAATCAAAACTCAAACAACCTTGAGCGATTTTGACAAACTCTTTTTCGGGTAGAGGTACAAAATATTTACTTCTTACTGTCTTGAACCTTTGGAGGAAACCTTCCGCCCATTCGTTTGGCATTTGACGTAGGTTCGCCAAATCGGCCAAAGTAACTTCAAACTCAGTCTTATAAAACTGAGCGTGGAATAACTGTTCCAATTGTTGCCATGTTTGAACAGAATTCGCTGGTAAATTGATGAACCAGGAGAAAGCTACTCCTATTAATGAACTAGGAAAAAGCCTCATTTTATGATAATCAGTTACGTCACCACTTTGCAGTGTGAATCGTCCTATGTGTTCTAGAGTAGACACCTCCCCTAAATCGGTAAACAGCGAGAATTCTGGCATTTTATACCCTCTAGGCCATGGATATGCTTGGTCTATCCAATCAGAATACGGCTTTGTGTAGGTCGGCCTAATGACAGGACGTACCCCAAAAGCCATCTGGTCCTGTACAATTTCCATAGTCTGATTCCTCAACATGATGTTGGGGTCATATGGAATCCCTACAGATTGGTTGACCGATTGATTTGCTTGAGGCCTGATATTTTGTCCTTGATTAGGAATAAAATTACCATGATTTGGACCATTGTTACCATTAGCCTAAACATTTATTCCCTCACGTGGGGTATTCTGCCCATTATTTAGGACATTATCTTTTACATTTGGATTACCCCCAATTTAGGTGTACTACTACCATTATTCTAATTTAGCATTACACCATCCCCTTGGTTTGAAGTAGAGGGACCGAAATGTGATTCTACCCCTTGACTTGGATTTAGGACTTGGGGATTATGTCCCACAACTGCCCTAATTTGAAAGTGGTTTGCAAGAAGCATAACTGGTTGACAAATTTGGCCTACTAACTTATTCATTATTTCATTCAAAGTATTCAGTTGTTTGGCCATGTTGTCATAATGTGCATTCCCATTCTGGGTAAATCTTTCCATATTATGAATATTTCGAAGATTTACCTGTTCAATGACATCTTGTGTGAGTTCTCCAAGCAATACATGCATAGTTCGAGGACTCAACTCTGCCATTGATTCGTAACGACTGTTACTGCTCCGATTCTGTCCATCTGCTCATAGAGAGCTATGCTGCTCCTCATATCGCTCGATCATAGACTGGACTCCTCCTTAACTTGCTAGTTCTTTGTCGGATCTCTGAGGCATATTGTTTCACCTTTTATATTTTCAACACCAAACACCACTATCCCACTGGGCATGCCAAATTGTTTCGCGCGGGTTAGTCGCTAACAATTAAAAAAGGGATCAGACGATTGTGTAAGAGACAAACCTCTTGAGACAAAGTCCCAAAAATGGGCGTTTTTATTGGCGATGACTTTATAATCGGAAAGTAAAAATAGAATGCCTCCAAGGGGCGCAAGCACGCGAGTCACTGTAAAAGAAGTGTTTAAATCTAAACTAAGAAATTGAAAGTTACATATTCTCTGTTTGAGAGTGTTTGATTCGAGGTCTTTTGCTCTATGTTTTTTCTTCCTTTTATACTCCCTGGATGATCTCTTTGTTATCAACCACCTAAAAACTGCTTGATCGTTCTATAACTGCCCACTTTCCTCGTAATGGCCAACTTGTCATGGAACTGCCTTTTCTAACTGCTGCCATTATTCTTTGTCGTTTAACCGTCTTCAATTGAATTTCTTGAATCTTGGAACGTGATAGGGCTGCTTAATAACTGCTTTGATAACTGCATTCCTTGATAACCATAACACTTAATGTTTGCTAAGACCTTGGGCGACTCGAAGGTTTGGACGAGAATAGAGTAGCAGCTCTGGGCGACTGCATGGCACTCCATTCGCTCAGATCCTGGGCGACTTGCAAGCTTGGGCGATGGTGTTACCGCGCTCATGAGCCTCCCTATTTGGGCCTTCATCCTGAATTGTCTGATTGGGCTTCGTTCTTTTGGCTATCTAATTTGGGGATCTTCCAATTCGGCTTCATTCCTTGGACCGTTCGATTTGCGCTGAATTTTTATGTGTCAACAGGGTCCAATTTACATTGTAAATTTTTTCTTTTGTTTTATTTATATTTGTTACATTACAATAGTTGAAATTCATATCCATATTTCAATATTGTCTTGACAACTCACTATATTAGTGATGAGGTTTATGTGGAGGAACAGACATTGGCATACATGGAACGGTTGGATGGTCGGCTTTCAAAGAAATTGATGTAACTTTTGCGTTTGGTGTCCGTTTTGGGCCCATAACCCCATTTCGGAAAGGTAGCGAGCGTTTCGGATTGAACTCACCACTTCACTGTGACGTACGAGGGTTTTTGGGCATTTGAAGTCGTTTAGTGTGTCAAAACAGCATTTTAAGTTTTTGTGTTATTTATTTTCAGCATTTGTTATTTCTATTTTGTAGCGCAGCCCATTTTGGGACTGCTGGCCCAGTAGGTTATCTTTTCTTTCATATTTAAGATGCTGCAAGACGCCTCCTAGGGTTTTCTTGGTTGTTCACGNTAGCGCGAAATGATGTGGGGGAATCAGAAGACCAGTTGGTTGCGCGCTATATTGGTGGACTACGATTGAATTTGCAAGACGTCATAAATATGTTCTCGTCGGTATCTGTTTCTGAGGCTCACCAGCGAGCACTTCAGGCTAAAAATCAACAACAACGTCGTTCTGTAATAGGCATTTCTGGTGGTCCATCTGGAGGTGGGGGTCGAAAATTCGCCTCAAATCCCACATCTAGTCCATCCCAATCCTTTACATCTGGGGGTCGGGGCGTTGATCGGAACACTCGGGCAGTGATTCCTCCAACTGCTAATCTGGGTGGCTGGGCTCCTCTTGGTGGACGAGGGCGTGGAAGTCAGTGTTTCGGTTGTGGTGGTTTTAGTCATTTGAGGAAGGACTGTCCATCTCATGGGCAGCCACGCCCAGGTTTGTTCATTGGAAGGACAACACAAGCCGATATTAACGATCCTGTTCATGTGGAGAATGAAGAAGAAGAGGCTGAAATTGTGCATACAGATGACACGGGGCCTCTTTTGGTGGTCCGACGGGCGAGCCTTACGCCTAAGGAGTCGTCTGAGGACCTGCAGTGAAACAATATCTTTCTGTCTACATGTACCATTGGAGGAAAGGTGTGTAGGTTCATCATTGATTCAGGCAGTTGCAAAAATGTGATATCCAGAGCGACCGTACAGAAGCTGCAGTTAAGCACCGAACCTCATCCTGCTCCTTATAGCCTAGCATGGTTGAGACGAGGTAATGAAATTCGTGTTACTAGCCGTGTGTTGGTATCTTTTTCTATTGGCAGTGTGTATCGTGATGGTGTTTGGTGTGATATGGTGCCGATGGATGCATGTCATTTGTTGTTAGGTCGTCCATGGCAGTTTGATAGGGATGTGTGCCATGAAGGACGTCGAAATGCATATACATTCACCTTTTTAGGTAAAAAGATTGTACTACTACCCTCCAAAGATACGCAGTGTCTGTCTTCGGCAGGGGACAGTAGTAATCTACTTTCTCGATCTTTGTTTGTGAGTGAGATGCTGGCAGAAGGTGTTGTACTGTTGTTAGTGGGAACTGAGGTGACAGGAGTGTCGACAGTTCCTATGGCAGCCGAGGGGACGGGTCTTCACCCCAAAGCTGCTGCCTTGGTGTCTGAGTTTCATGATGTGTTTCCAGATGACCTTCCACAAGGTCTTCTGCCTTTGCGGGATATGCAACATCACATTGATTTGGTACCGGGTGCGTCATTGCCTAATCGCCCACATTGTCGAATGAGCCCATGGAACATGAGAAGTTGAAGAGACAAGTAGAGGAGTTGGTGCAGAAGGGGTACATCAGAGAGAGCCTCAGCCCGTGTGCAGTCCCCCGCACTCCTAGTGCCAAAAAAAAGATGGGAGTTATCGGATGTGTATAGATAGTAGGGCCATCAACAAAATAACAGTTCGTTATCCCTTTCCGATACCGAGGCTAGATAACTTGCTTGATCAGTTGGCCGGCGCAACTGTGTTTGCCAAACTGGACTTGAAAAGTGGTTACCATCAGATAAGAGTCAGTCCTGGTAATGAGTGGAAGACAGCATTTAAGACACGGGAGGGATTATTTGAATGGCTAGTTATGCCGTTTGGACTATCCAATGCATCGAGCACGTTCATGCGGGTGATGAACCAAGCACTTCGACCATTTATTGGTAAGTGCGTTGTTGTATATTTCGATGACATATTGGTGTACAGTGGGTCGGAGGAGTCTCATGGTGTGCATCTAAGGGAAGTCCTTACTGTTTTACGCAAGGAAAAGTTCTTTGTAGCCACTAAGAAGTGTGTGTTCTATACCGATAGTGTTTTATTTTTGGGGTATGTTGTGTCAGCCGGTGGGGTAACGGTGGATGCAGCTAAGGTTGATGCGATTCGGCAGTGGCCGCGTCCACAGTCAGTTTCTGATGTGCGGAGTTTCCACGGTTTAGCATCGTTTTATCAATGATTTATTCAGCACTTCAGCACCATCATGTCTCCCATTATCGATTGCATTAAGGAGAGTAAGTTTCAGTGGACACCCGAGGCTGAGAAAGCATTTTTGATCATTAAGGAGCGTCTGACTTCAGCCCCGATACTTGCGTTGCCTGATTTCACAAAACCTTTTGCATTACATTGTGATGCCTCTAAATTGGGTATCGGAGCTATCCTCAGTCAGGAAGGAAAACCAGTAGCTTATTTCAGTCAGAAGTTGGCAGGGGCTCGTGGGAGGTATAGCACTTACGACGCAGAGCTTTATGCTGTTGTTCAGGCCATTCGTCATTGGCGACATTATCTGTTTCAGCGAGAATTTTTCTTATACAGTGATCATGAAGCCCTTAAGCATTTGTCAAGCCAGGAGTCTGTATCTGCCCGTCATGCATCATGGGTTGCCTTTTTGCAGCAGTTCAACTTTGTCATTAAACATCAGGCTGGTTCTTCTAATCGTGTGGCAGATGCGCTCAGTCGGCAGCATGGGTTATTAGCGTGGCTATAGGTAGCGGTCACCGGGTTTGAGACCTTTGTCTCTCTTTATGCTGATGACCCTTATTTTGGCCCCATCTATCACAGTTTACTGCAAGGGCCTCATTCCTCTTTTCTGTTAGAGGATGGGTATGTGTTTCGAGATGTTCAGTTGTGTATACTAGATTGCAGCCTTCGTCTGAAATTGATTGAGGAGTTTCATGGTGAAGGTCATGTTGGGCGAGATCGTACTTTGGCTTTAATTAGCACTTCATTTTTCTGGCCTACTATGCATCGTGAAGTGGAGAAGTTTGTCTCACGATGCAAGGTGTGCCACGTGGCAAAGGGGAAAGCCACAAACGCTAGTCTTCATCGACCCTTACCAGTGCCTTCAGCTCCGTGAACTGATATTAGTATGGATTTTGTCCTAGGTTTACCGTGCACACAACATGGTAATGATTCCATCTTTGTGGTGGTAGATCGTTTTTCTAAAATGGTGCACTTCATTCCCTACAAGCGCACCACTGATGCTGTCAAGGTTTCTCAGCTATTTTTCAGAGAGATTTATCGGTTGCATGGGTTGCCCACTTCCATCGTGTCTGACAGAGACACGAGGTTCATCGGTCACTTTTGGCGGAGTTTATGGAAGTTAGTTAACACGTCACTTAATTTTAGTAGTGCTTATCACCCTCAAACTGATGGGCAAACAGAGGTAGTTAATCATTCTTTGGGTGACTTGTTGCGGTGCTTGGTTGGGGATAATCTACGCTCAGTGGCTTAGCCAGGTAAAGTTTGCGTATAATCATGCTAGAAATAGAAGCACCGGTTTCAATCCGTTCTAGATTGTGTATAGTATTTTGCCTCGCAGCCCTGTTGATTTATTGACTCTGCCCTCTAAGACTCGGCTGCATGGGACAGCTATTGACTTTGTTCGTAGTTTGCAACAAGTTCACGAGGAAACACGAGCTAATCTGCAAGAGTCCAACCGTAAGTATAAAGAGGCGGCTGATCGGCATCGACGTCCTGTTGAGTTTGACATTGGGGACTATGTTTGGGCGGTACTGACTAAGGATCGAGTGCCATCTCATGAGCATTCGAAGTTATCACCTCGTACCATTGGTCCAGTGGAAATTGTGGAGAAGATCAACCCCAACACCTATCGCTTTCGACTTCCTTCCCATATACGGACTTCTGATGTGTTTAATGTAAAACATCTTTTGCCATACCATGGAGACAACGTGGGAGATAGTGCTACCGATTCTGATTTGAGGGCGAATCCCATTGATCCCGGGGAGAATGATCACGTTTATGTGGAGGAACAGGCATTGGTATATATGGAACGGTTGGATGGTCGGCTTTTAAAGAAATTGATGTAACTTTTGCGTTTGGTGTCCGTTTTGGGCCCATAACCCCATTTCGGAAAGGTAGCGAGCGTTTCGGATTGAACTCATAGCTTGACCGTGACGTACGAGGATTTTTGGGCATTTGAAGTCGTTTAGTGTGTCAAAACAGTATTTTAAGTTTTTGTGTTATTTATTTTCAGCATTTGTTATTTCCATTTTGTAGCCCAACCCATTTTGGAACTGCTGGCCAGTAGGTTATCTTTTCTTTCATATTTAAGACGCTGCAAGACGCCTTCTAGGGTTTTCTTAGTTGTTCACGAAATAATAAAAGTTTGTTTCTGAATTCAATCCGTTTGATTATTGTTGTCGTGTGTTTGTAGATTCAATCTACATCAATTAGATGGTGCTAACAACTAGAAAATCTTACTAGTTCTTTAACGATATCTAGCCTTGTTTGAGCTCCATTTTTTGGTATAAATATGTCTTGAAATAGTAATTTTAGGGGGTTATATAGTTAAGAAATAAGGAAAATTTTGGATTTACATGTAAAATTATTTTATGAAAGAATGCATCGTTGAAATTATATTTGGAAAAAATGAATTTTAAGAAAAATGAGACTCGAATAGGATTACGAAGTGTCAAAATTCTAATAAGAGGACCGTCAAACCGACATATCTCAGCTAGTATGTAACTAGTTTCTTCCTTATTTTCATTTCTTTATCCTAAAATTTTTGCTTAGTATTGCCATGGCTAAAGAGCGAGACTTAACCACCTCTTTAAATCTGGCTCAGATCAGGAAAAGTAAAGAATTAACAGTTAAATAATCGAATCGGAGCAGAATCACGATAAAAACAAATTAATAAATAAAAATACAACTCTTTTTTCATTTTAAAAAATCAATAATTCAATTCTCTTGTGAACTGATCGATTTTTAGGATAAACGTTGATTTTAGAAGTAAACGGACTAATTCTGAGGTTTTTAATGAGTTTGATAACTTGTATCCAAATCAAAGTTTGAACCGTTCTTTATTTTTTCGATCTAACTGATTGTATCCGATTTTTGTAACATTGGCCTCCACAATTCTTCCCACAAAATCAGGTACTATGTAACTAATTGGTTTAGTCTACAAATCGAGCAATAGTTTTTGACCATCCCATGAACATGTTACGGAGTTTACTTTCATCTCAACTGTTCTTCTTGAAATCAAGAAAAGGAATTAATAATGAACTAAGCATCCGTGAGCACGATTGAATCCTTCTAGAAGTAATTAAATAATCTATAATATGGTATTATCGTATCACAAAATCAAGGATGGACAGTTTAACGAGATACCTTAATAATGACAAAGAAAATATTTATTTAAGTTATTTATATATAAAATATTGCATCCAATGTTCTGAGCGAACTAAAATCAAGGATGGACAGTTTAACGAGATACCATCTTAATCATATTATTGTTTAGTTCTCTTTTTTATATTATTAGCACATTTTCAAATAATTCATAAATCACGTCACACATCTCTAGATTAGACTTCATTTACTAGGTCATGTACGACGCTACACAATTAAAAAGTTGAAATCATTAGAGATTTCTAAGTAACTATTTATTTACTGTTGAGGTTGTCCCATATTAGTTGTCAATGGGGTTGGTATTCAGTTTAGAAGCGTGAGGGAAAGTATCACCTTTTGAACTAGTTTTTGGGGGTGAGAGAGATCCAATATCATCCAACAACAGTATTAGAGCTCGATTTATCAACAAGTCTCCGATCCAACAATCACGAATATACAGATTCGTGTGAGGGAGAGATGGGTTTGATTTCCCGTAGGCCCTATTGTGTAAAGGAGAGATGAGTTTGGTCTTTCATAGGGCTGATGTGAGAGAGAGAGATTGTTGATGTTGTTCCACATCGGTTGTCGATGGGGTTGGTACTCAATTTATAAGTGTGAGGAAAAGATTCACCTCTTAATCTAACTTTTGGGATGAGAAAAACCCAATACGATCCAACATTTACTTGGTCGAAGTTGACGTTTAGAAATAATATGAACATAAGCTTAGTACTCGAATAAAAAATTGTATATCAGAGTTCGAAAACAATGGACTTATTATTCATCTGAAACAAAGGTATGTGAAATTGTTGACAAGCTTCAATAAATGTGAAAAAGAGAGTGTCAATTTAATAATTCAAGTGGCCAATTCAGTTGTGTTTTGGTTGGGGGAATGCCAACTAAAAAAGATCAAAGAGTCAAAACAATACCAGAAGTCCAAATTTAAGGCAATAGCAGCTGTAAAGTTAGTTTTTAAAAAATGAAGTAGAAGTGGAAATATACTGTTGCTTAATTGACGCTTTAGTGGAAGTGCGACTTTTGTCATTAAAATAAGCGCTAGGTAGAACTTCGCGTTTTTAAAGTTAATTTGGATTGTGCAGTATTTCAACATTGGTTCCACTTGCATATCTTTATTATTATTATTATTATTATTATTATTATTTTTTTGATGAATCAAATGTCCAAGTTTTGTCCAACTAATTCTGAGAAATAGAGACCTTCCCCCTCGATTCGCCACCGAGTAAATTCGAATGCTGTCATAACTTATACACACTTGACACGAACATTCAAGATGTGATTTTCCTTTTCGTGGATCTCTCTTTACGACGTATGGACAAAAATCTTGAAGGGACTTCAAAACGCACCATAACTTGCATATCTTTTTTGAGTTGAAAGGAGCTGGTTTATTTTGGAACTTGGAAGTGGGATAATGCCTTTAAAACTGTCATTTATGGTGAGGTTAGCTACAGGTGGGATTTAATTTATATGCTCTTCATCATTTCTTATTGCCACGTATACCCCAAGAAAAAATAATAATTAATTAAAATCTTGTCTATTATCCTATCTAATCTTATTTAATACTGATACTGATAGCATATAAGAACAAGATAGAATTTTAAGTTGAGATGGGCTAAAAATAATTCTTGGGATTTTTTAAATTTAAGATTTGGAATTCGGTGCTTATTTGCAAGTGTAATCAATTCTTTGAATAACACTGGAAAAAACATGAAGGTATGTATGAAGTACAGAAAATTCGTGAACAATTGTGGATATAAGAACACATCCAAATAACCAGATAAGATTTATTCACAAATCACAAGTATGTGAATTATTCAGAGAGAATTTCACTCATCACCTGAACTTTATGAAAATATCAAAAACATTTTTCACGTTTAAAAAATCGGATTAACCTCCTTTATATTTAGTTTTGAGTATCATTCAACTCGTCACTTTTTAAGTCATACATTTCTCATCTGAAATATGGTTGATACTTCTAAAATGCCCTAATGAATGAATAAATAAAATTTTCTATTCCTCAAAATAACTTGGTCTGAATTTTTAAAATAGCAAAATTAGCTAAAATAGTTACGTTTATTGGCGGTTAGTTATGAAAAAAATTTCGTCTATGCAGGGAGAACACCAAAGCTATGTGAACCAATTCTCGGTGTAACTTTTGTCATATTTTATCATCTCATAATATAACTTAGAGATATATGGATATATCCAGCCCTCATCCTTCACCTACCCAAACCAAAAATCAGAGCCACCACCAACTACTACCACAACCACAACCACAACCACAACCACAACCACGGCCATCACATCTTTCCCAAGCCTTAACAAAGCTTTCCCGCTGCAATTATCCCCGTTGGGGACTGCCACCCCGTTTGGGATAAACTGGACTGCCATCATCGCTACAATTATCCCCGTTTGGGACCGCCACCACAGTCGCTACACCTTTCACCAACTAGCAACAGATCCTAGCAAACAAACCACCACCATCATCAAACCAAAACCAACCACCAAAAATCCCACCCACCATTTTCCTCACTCCTTCGCCATTTCGAGACAAGACCCGGTACTCCGACAAACCTCCGGTTCAAATTTATACAATACTATCTATGGAAAATCTCGTCGGCCCATTTAAAAGTAAAACCTAATTAATGGTGCTCAAGCGCTATTTAAAAAAGGAAATTGAGAAGTCAAACACAGTCAAACCTCGCTTGCTGTTTGGTTACATGATTGGCATGGTGTTTTGCTGCAATCCTGCTATGAAATATAAGAAATTTACCAAAACCAATCTTAGCGCACCTTAAAAGGTCAACATTGATTGGTTTTGGTTTGATGGTGGCAGTTGTGATGGCAGTTTACGGTGTGACTTGTGTAAGATTGGTGGCTGTGACCGACCAGCCAGCAGTGCTGCCGATGTCGCTGTTGGCTGGGAAAGGGGATAAGGATTGGGAAATGGGACGGGCGTAGGGTGGCGGCTTGAAGGAGGGAAACCCTTTTTTTCATTTTCGGTTTTTTTTTCCCCCTAATTTTTTTAATTTTTTTATTATTTATTTAACGTGATAATTGTCAAAAACCATTTTATCCCTATTAATTTGGTCAAACTTGGTCGAAGTTCACTTTCTTGGTCAGCTAACAGTCAAATGGATGATTTCCATCCGGTTAAATTTTGTGTGCATATTTTGAAAGGTTAAGGACCTTCGTCGAGATAAATTAAAGATTAGGATAAAGTCTAAAAAAATTAAAAATGTTATGGATTGCTACTACAAATTTCTCTTTTTATTAAATATCAAGCAAATAAAATTAATAATTTGTTTATAGCGAGAGGAACGAACCAAACGACCAATTCCAATTAACAAAAATTGGTAAGAGATGCAGGGAAGTTCTCACCAGGGGTGATAGTAGGGAGGCCTTGAGAAGGGGTAGGGGGGAGCTAGAGACCAAAAGATGGTTTCATTATTTTACACCAACGTCAACGATACTATAAAAGTGGTGGGATGAAACAACCCGTCCAAAAATACCCGAAGTTAAACTCGATTAGTAGATTGAAGACAAAATTTACAATTTTTCCACGCTATTTTGTACAAATATGTATTATATATATCCAACTTATCGTATATAAAAGGAAAAAAAAAAAAGAGTTAACTACCTCAATTAATTATTTTACCTTTAACTATGACTTTTGTATTCACATAACGATAAATAGTTGATTAAGCATTTACCTAATAAAAAAAAAAAAAAACATATATATATATATATGAAGCCCGATCTCCTATTCCTAGTGGATAGAATAAAAACTTCTCGCTATTAATGTGGTAAGAGAACTTTAATTGTGGTTCTCTAAAATATTCATAAATTCAAAGAACCATAACTAATGTTCTCTTGTCACATCAGTGATGAAAATGTTTTTATCCAGCCCACTAAGCAGGAGATCAATTCTAATGTTTATATTGACAAATGAGCTAACTATTAATACATTTGGAGAATAAAAATTCATGTTATTGATAAATTAAATTTGATACTACGAAATGAAGGAGAGGGAATAATCTCAATAAGTTTTACTTTTGAAATTGGAGGAAAGAGAGAGAAGGACAAACATGTTTTCAAACATATGTCTTCAAAAAGAGAGAGGAATAATGCATGTTGACCTCAATTTCTAATTGGTGATGCTGTCAACAGATCTGGGTCCAAGCATGTCCACGCATAATGTTCATGTATACTTGGACAAACCATTAAAAGTGCATGACTTTCTCCAATGATGGGATAGATCATTAATCAATCACTCAGGCATTTAATAATTCTAAAAAGTAGCCACCTTATAGCCTAGGTCTGACATCTGAAGAGTTAACTAGCAAGTTGATTTACAAATGTATGCTATAGAGAGGTCACATTAATCAACCGCTTAAAAGATCTTTTACAAAAAAAAAAAAAAAAAAAAAAAATGTCTTCAAATAGGTGAAGTAAGAAGATGTCTTTTCATGGTGAGAGGTTAGTCGCTCCAAAATCACTCTTCAGTAGGTTGTGGCACCTAACCTTAGCCATAAAGGGTCACTCTCATACATGACTTTTGGTTGACGTAATACATCACTTCGATTACTTATGTTTGATGGCCTCAGCGAGTTTAGGTTGGATACATGGAGTATAGGTTTGTGTTGGTTTATTTGGTTTTTGCCACATGGTTCGGTTTTTGAGCTTCAACAGATAAGGCATAATAATAGTCTCTCAAGTCCAAATATGGATATTTACATAATATGTGGACTCCAGATTGAATGTGAAAGATGTTACACATGATATGCATTGTGTTACAAATATGGTTGTTGGAGAAATGATCTCTGGTAGAGAGTTTTTTTGTCTATATTGAGGCCATATTGGCGGGTTAGTCGTTTATTTGGATGTGATGACGCATAATACTATAATTTCGTAAGTTCAAGTGCAGATATTCATATAATACGTGAATTTATGATATTTGTTATATGTTGGGACCTTGTGTAGTAGCTACGCAAATCTGGATGGTGCAGAGACGATGTCATTGTTTTGAGAACTAGGCTCTGAAAGATAGACAACTTGATAAAGTTGAAGCAGAGTGATGCTCTAAAGATAGTCAACTATGATGCTGAGGTGAAGCAAGGTATACAAAGTAGATGAAACATTTATGCAGAAGTGAAGTCCTATGTTTCAGGGATAAAGCTTCTGAAAGCATAGGAAATATTTTTTAGAGTGATGGTTTCTAATTCATCAAAGATGACACATTCAAGGGTCACCCCGTTCTTAGAGGTTTTCCTATTCATGCTCTTTTCTTTAGAGGTCTCCCTTTCTTCAGTGGTTATTTCATTCATAGTCTATTCTTTAGAGGCCTCCATTTTTCAAGGGCTTTTTCTTCTTTAGGGGCTATTCTGTTCATGGCCTCTTCTTCATAGGCTTCCTCTTTTTCAAGGGTTAATTTGATTATGGCTTTTTTTTTTTTTTTTTTTTTTTCAGATGTCTCTCATTCTTAAAGGGCTTCATTCATTTCAATATCTTCCTCTTATTCAGAGGTCTTCCCTTATCCAAGGACTTCGGTCATCTCTGTGCTAACTATTACCATGTTTACCTCACGATTGGTTGCTTTTCGTAGGGACTTCATATAGCATAACTTGGCCTCGATTTGTTTGCCTTTGATGGTGTAATGCCATTATCGGTGAAGATCTTCATGAAGTGGTGCGCCACTTGGGGCTATTTCACCTTGCCAACTGCAAGAGTAATTTCATCTCTTAAAATGATGCTATCACCTGTGAACCCAAAGAGTAAGGAGGTCATGTGTTTGGTGTATATGCATACCCGTTCATGCTTGCACTTGATGGAGGCGGAGCTGCATGGTGGAATTTTTCTTTATGATGCTCATCATATTAGCAATCGTAGCCACCACCTCTCTGATGAAGCATGCAATGACATTTCCACCTTCAAATTGATGAGGTTAGCGGTGTTTGGCTCGGCCAGGAAGGTTGTCTTCTTTAGCGACCTTCCTTACCACTCTTCATGAATTTAAATTTTCTTTACTAGCACTCATTGTGGTGACGCCTCTTTTCACCAAAAAAGGGTCTTCTAGAACAGATTTTTCTCTCAAAGTTTTATAAGTTTCTTTGTCGGATTTTGATCAAAAGAGTAAAGATGAAGACCGCTTAAAATTTTCTTCAAGACTTCCACCTATTCTTTATTTAAAAACAATACATTTTTTCAAGGAAAATAAATACACTTTCCAGTGAGATTTTTTACGTGGTTTGCTCGTGGTTATTTGTATGGATTGCCACAAACTGTGCTAGTCTATTGACCTCAATTTCTGGCCAGTGATGCAGCCAATAGATCTCGTCTTTGCTCACATCCATACGTAAAGATTGTGTATTCTTGGACAAATCGTTAAAATCACATTACCTTCTCCATGGTAGAAGAGGTGATAGTGAGCAGTTCAACGATCAAATTAGTCAACTTATATATGCCATCAACAAATGATGTTAGTTATGAATATGTATGGGTGATTATAGAGACAAAACAAGAGTTAGCAACAATATTGTGAGTATGTAAAATTATATTACCTTTAAGTGTGAGGTTTTAAAATGGAAGAGGTGAAGATGTTAGCATTAGAAGAAAAAGACATGTGACTTGGTCATAACAGTCGAGCGTTTTCTTCTATGGTCACTTTTGTAGAACTATGGGAAAATACGCTACAAACCTTATATCATTAAACACTTGTAGGAAAATTTGATGGGACAAAACTTTAGAAAAGAAAAAAGAGTACAATACATATTTACTCATCTTACCATAATATACTTGAATTATTTGCTTCAGTCATGTTAATCTGTCAGTGATAGTGTTAATAGTCATGTCAAATAAATTTGCTATACTCACATTTATAGCCAACTTATAAGTATTTGTGAAATTCATGATGTTGTTGTTGTGCATTACATTTTTATAACTTTATTTTTCTCACTTCATCTAGTAAGTTTAATTTTCCTAGGAATGTATCCTTTTATTTGGCCAATCAATTTTTCAATCGATATGCTTCAAAAAACTTATTTCAATAAACAAAATTGTTGTCAATAACTTTTTCTTTTCGATTATATTTCTTTATCAAACATAACTTATTGAGATATTTTCACTTTTGAATCTCTTTTAGAGTTTTATAATTAGTTATGTCTATATGTATTTACCTCCTAAATGAGACTTTCTTTCTTATTTGCTCCAATTTTTCAATGATTTTTATCTTTAGAATTGAACGTCACAATGTTTTACGGATGTTATTATATAATTCAAAGTTTGTCATTATAAGACATCAATACAAGATGAAGCATTCACAGTCGGTATATGAGATTTTATTAATCTCTTATACGCCAGTAAGTGCATTTTGCATGTGTTATCTTTTCAGATTATCACGTACAAAGATATATTTAATACAATATGATACATTATGTATTATTTCTAGCTACTAATATTTCTTTTCCTAATGTTGAGAAAATAATTAAATCATATTGACAGTCAGCAAACTGTATTATAAAATATCACCTGTTAATGCTTAAGATATTTTAATAAGGGTTCACAATAAACATGTATTTTGAACATTCTTTGATATCCATTTTAGTGCATTGCTATGGAGCAACTATATATATATATATATATATATATTGCACTATAAAAAATATAAGATGAGAAATATTAGGTTTTGACCATAAGTTAATTATAATGGTGAGAACTTTGATGTTGACATAATGCATATAAAATTGCTTTGTTTTACATAGAAATGGGAAGTTTTTTCTTCTCAATGTTAATGGTTAATAAATTAATTAGAGACACTAAACAATCAATTGTGTTAAAACGCTTATTTGTCATCATAGTTAACATTTATCAAATGTTTGTGATGTGAAGTCACTAATAACATATTGTCTTGATGGTACAATCTAAAATTTGTGCTCATAATTCAAGATTTTGAGCTAGTAATATTGTCAGGCATGACCATTCAGACCATCACCGAATCAATAATACTACAAAATCGAGAATTTTAATGGATATTCAACGAAGAATCCTATATGATGTTTGTTCTCTCAATTGAAAATTGGTAATTGACTATAACTAGCTAAAATGAGGATTGTATCCTCTATATTTTTGAAAATTAATTAGGTTGACACACGAAGCCCCGAAATTTTCATGTTGAGTATCTAGATATTGTTTGTATATAATAATAAGTATATACATCGACTAGATGCTTGTATGTGTTCGCAACCTGAAGTTTGCCAAATTATTGGTCAAATTTTAAATCATGAGCATAATTTTTTAGATTATACAATCAAGACTGTGTATCTTGTTAATGTTAATAAGCCTAAATTTCAATATTTTTAATAAGTATTAGATATGATGACGATAAATGATTCAACACTAAAGCTTGTTAAACTCATTCAATTAATTTAGAAATAAGTACTATTGATTCACCACAATGTAGTGTGATTGAAAGTAAAGAATGTAGAGAATATATGAGTAGCTTTAATCCTTACACAATATCTCAAGACTCAACGGGTGATATTTTATGGTGTAGTTTGCTGATTGTCAATTTGATTAGACAATTTTCTCAGCACTAAAGAGATGAATTTAGAAGTAAAAAATAATATATAAATACACTATTATATTATCAAGATCCTCATGTAAGAAAATTTGAATTAGAAGTTCGAATGATAATTTATTTAAATAGATTTATTGATCAAAGAGATCAACAACATCCCACACACCAGATTTAAATACTCCAACTCGAATTAACATCCTAGGAGGACAATTACTTAATATTATGCCCCAGTTGTTTATCATTTTTGGAAGAATGAGAATGAAAAATATAATCGTTACGAGCCCCACACAAGAGATATAAATTCAAATTTGGTGGCTTAATGTGATGGATAACGGTCATATTTTTCATTTTAATGGAAAAATAATGGGAACCAAACAAGGGTATATTTGGTAAAAATCTTCAAAAGAAAATGAAGCAAGTAGCAAGGATAGTTCAATAAAGGATGCATATACTCTTGAGTATATAGGGACATAACAAAATGTGAAACTCAAGAAGAGGTTTAGGTACCTAAAATATCGAAAATTGAGATATTTTAATAAGTTATGTTATTATGGAGAAAGAAAGCGAATATAAAAGAAAAAGTTATTGACAATGTTTCATATATAATGTGGCACTTTGTTATGAATGATAGCAAGGATATTTAAAAAAAAAAAAAATTTCAAAAAATATCAACGTATAAATAGTTGGTCAAATAAACTGATGCAATTCTTTAAAAAAAACAAAAAAAAAAGAAAAAGAAAAAGAAAAAGAAAAAGAAAAAAATTGAACTTACTAGAGAAATTTCAAATTTCTTTGAACCTATATTGTGAACACCTAAAATCAAGTTGTAATATATAATATATTACTTTTAAGATAAATTTTGCAAAAACTTGTATAAATAAACAAATTTATCCCATTGAACTTACTAGGATGAGTAAATGCACGTTGTACTCTTTCTTTCCTTGATCAAGGTTTTTATCCCATTGAATTTTCTTGGTAAAGTTTTTAATGAGACAACTTTGGTGACGTATTCAAAGTAATAATATATTCTGTTTCTTCATTAAAAATTTTCCAATAAGTGTTTTCTTAATAAGGTTTTAAGGAGACATAACTCTTGTTTAGGCTCCATTCTTTTCATAAGAATTAATTTTTGAATAGTGTATTGATGGAAAATGTGTGGTTAAAAAATAAGGAAAAATTTTAGATTTACTTGTAATATTATTTTATTGAAAAATGTGTTGTCGAAATGATGTCAAAATATTATTTAAGAATGTGTGTGTGTGTGTGTGTGTATTTTCAAAGAATGGAGCTCAAACAGGGACATATTCGTTATAAAAATGAATGTACATAATCTATAGGACATTTGCCCTCAATGTAACTTATGATCATATTATAATTTTATGTACGAGATTCCTAAAGAGAACAAGATCTTTTTCTTGAACCATCATGTTATCACAATCATCAATGATGGATAAATATTTTGTATGAAGACAATATTGCTTGGGCTATTACAAGAAACATGGAACATACTTTTACCCTATTTGACCCACATTTAAAAAAAGGAAACAATTCTTAAACAATGATTTAATATAATTTCAACCACACATTCTTCAATAAAGTAATAGTACATGCAAATTCAAAACTTTTCATTATTTTTTAACCATACATTTATATTAATACATTATTCAAAAATGCATTCTTATGAAAATAATGTGGTTCAAAGAAGGGTTTTATTAGAATTATGATATTGAAGATATTGACGTACAAGAAAATGATGATGCGATACAAGAATTTTCATTTATTGAAATAAGGGGAGTAGCCATATTCTTTTCATTTGATCAAGTTTTGTCCTACTAAATTTTTTCCGACAAGGCTTTAATGAGGCATCAATTTACTACAAATTATTTGTTCTCTTGTTTTTTTTTTTTTTTTTTTTTTTTTTTTTGTTTTTTTTCAATCAAGGTTTTTTCATTTGTTGGTATTTTTGTTCCATCGAGGTTTTGTTAAACAAGATTTCAATGAGATAATTATTGTGTTAGTCATTCAAGAAGAGTGTTGTAAATAAATTAGTATTTGTGAATGACCATTATACTCTTACAATTCTAATGATTGTGACTATTATATTTCTTGAAGTCCTAATCCTTTCGTATAAATGCAGGACTTTGATTCTCAATTAAATAAACAAAAACAAAAAGTCTATGAACTTCTCTATTTTGTTTTCATTCTCTTTAGTCACATAACAATTGAAGGATTTGAGACAAATTGCATTCCATTATTTGCCCGCCTTACGCATAATGTAAACCGTTAGTTCTTCCTCTAACCAATATAACTGTCGTCTCTCACCCAAAACCCATCAGGATTGATTCATTCAACAGAGGAGAGAAGGAGAAGCATTTTTATGCTCTCTCTCTCTCTCTCTGTGTGTGTGTGTGTGTAGAATTGCGACACTAACCCTAACTCTTCACCAAAGAATCTCGGAAACTCAAAGCACTCGTTCCCCATACCACGAGAAAAACTAACACAAAATCATCTGTACATAGATGTAAATCCATGTGGGTATTTTGAAAGGCCGAATTTGTATTAGGGTTTCGATTTCTGTAATTAAGTATGCATATTGTGGAAAAGGATGATGATTTTTATGCCCCGACGGTTCCTAATGGATCGATGTCGAGTGCATTCCATTATTCTCCTTTGTTCTGTGTTGAAAACTTCTCCAGGAGGAGTTTTTCTTACAACAAGCTTCCTGAGGAGCCACTCAGGCTCACCGTCCTCAAATTGGATGGATCGTCTTTCGGTAAATTCCTCTTCGTCTTTTTTCCTCTTTCGGTTAATGCGGATGATCTGAAATACGTGTCTGTAGTATTGCATGTAAATTGCATGACGAATTAAACATTTTGGATTTTATTTTTTGTTTTCGGTTTTATAGAGATTCAGGTGGCAAAAAATGGGAGGGTGAGGGAGCTGAAGCTGGCGGTGGAGGCGGCATTTGGTCATTTGCCAACGACGGGGACTGGTAGAGTTTCATGGTAATGCACTTTGAAATTGTGAGATTTTATCCATTTGCTTGTGTATGGGAGGACATAGGATGGATTGAATCGGCAAAAGCTTTGGAATTTTTATTTGGGTAACCGTATTGATATAAAAATGTGAAATTGCAACATTTGGCATGGCTAATAAAATTGAATATTCTTGTGGTGCACTGCACCCCTGATTATATGAAGTTGAAAAGAAAAGGAAAATTGGTCAGGATTTGTGTTTCTGAGACCATTAGGAAAAATTGAGGCAGTCTTATGCATGATATAACAATGTACACGGATAAGGTGTTATGAATTATTATTCTAATAGCAAACTATTTCCAATGCTTATTAATTTGTTCTATCATCCTTGTTTTTTCCCGATATAGCACCCAAATCACGGTGGTAATTTCAATTTGACCGTCTCAATTTGTGATGGCAGCTCCGTTTTCTTGGTAGATGCTTGGATCACCTTTTGAACTGCAGTAGATCATTTCTATTTTCTATGGGCATTAAA
Source organism: Olea europaea var. sylvestris (assembly GCF_002742605.1). Classification (NCBI taxonomy): domain Eukaryota; kingdom Viridiplantae; phylum Streptophyta; class Magnoliopsida; order Lamiales; family Oleaceae; genus Olea; species Olea europaea. The sequence goes on from NW_019260263.1 coordinate 468,661, forward strand.
AGCACCCCATTTCATATTTGCGTCTGAACTTTTCCATTTCTAAATAGTGGCAGTTGGTTAGATTTAGTTTAGATGTTCATAAGTTCAGAACTGAAATTTTTGTGCTGTGATATTAATGTTCATTTGTCTCTGAGAAAAAATTGGCAGATTCAGGTCTTAAGTGTGGTTCTTTATAATGCCATAATGGAAGTTGAATTTGTTTATGCAGGCCACATGTATGGGGTCAGTTTTGTCTTTCCTACAATGGCCACAAGCTACTTAATGACAACTGTTATTTAGAAACCTACAAGATCAAAGATGGTGATCAGGTTTGTAGTTGTTCTAGAGTATACGTGTTTGCAGATAACTATGTGCACAATGTAGCATCTTATTTACTAGAAATTTACACTAAAGGGAAACAAGATAAGACACCAGAAAACAATATCCCATATATCCTACATAGTGTTAAGGAGGTTCAGATACTCGTAAAATTGTGTAGACACATGGATCATAATTATCTAAATCACAGATCATATTTACAACCTATAATCTGGTTCATCTTTTGCTATGACTTGTAGTTGATGTCATTTTATTTATGCCTTGTTGGACTCCTATTTTGTGAAACTCATATTCCCGAACTTGTTTCAACAACATAATCTCCAAATAAAATAGTTTTGCATGTGGACCCATAATTTTCCCTAGCACTGTCTTATCCCTTCATGGGGGAAATCTAAATGCCAAGATCAGGAGATTAATCAAACAGCAGTTGCATCTGCT